>NW_019174302.1:714912-987254 GCF_002260705.1 Seriola dumerili | reverse complement strand
CACACAATTGATGATAGCAGTCCTACTGAGACAGGTAGGGCATGTGAGAAATATCATGTAGGTGACAAAGCGTAATGAAAAACGAAAACTTATGCAACATGTCTCAGCTTGTTATGATGGTACTCAACTGAGAAAATAAACGTACAACAACAAAGTATAAAATCAGTAGGTCAGTGGCGGGTTGTTATGTGTGATTGTGTGTGCGTGGTTTGTGTCGTTGTGTGTGCTTGTGTGCTATGTGCTATGCCCTGTTGTATTTCATTGTTTCATGATTAGACTTGCCAAGCCTTAGAATCTATTTCTAATCTCGAAATAATGAGCGTTTATTCGTGCCTATTATGGACAAGTTTTGTATTAAATTTGTGGTGATATACTATGTATCTTTATATTAGCTGCACAACTACAAAGACGCACACACACTAACAAGCACACACACCTACTAACCAACACACACACAGCACACACATTACACACACATCCACAGCACACACACCGAACACGACACATCACACTATCCACACACACACACACCGATAACCATCAGCTTCTCTGATATCTCGACGTATCGTTCTAACTTAAGGATTACTCAAAAGTGTACACCCTCGACTGTCGTGGTGAGTGGGCGAGAGCTTGTTAGCACTTAGCACCTCTGGTCCCTCTGAGCACACTTTATGTGAAGTCTATTTACCAGCTGATCATACACTCGTGTCCTTCATACCTATCCTTTCCTCTCGTTTCCCTCACTCCTCTGGATGTACAGGATGGGCAGAAGATGCGTCAGAGAGGAGAAGGCTGCTGATACATGTCTTGAGAAATTCGACACCTTTGGCACGAAGCGTGTTATTCACCAATTACAAGCAGATTACAGATGGGCACGAAGCGTTCAGATTCCACTGTCAAGCACTACAGGAGCTGCATAATAACTATTATTCATTATTTATTATGGCTATGGCAGTGTGGTTCCGCACGGCTGTTGGCCGCGACGCCTGCACTCCATTGCGTCTGGGTCTCGGATGTGTATTACAAGTGGAGCTCAACGCAATCATTAGCAAAGGCAGTACCAATTTTGGTAGAGAAAAAAAATAACAAATGAATAATACTCTATATTAAGACTGATCTTAAAATCATAAGGTGTAGAGCAACGTGGGCAATGACAGGAGAGTGTCACGATCTTAGTACGACCGATTGGAGCAGTATGTTGAACAGTAACCCTGATTATTTTCAAGGAGTTTGATTGAAAACAAGAAATTGTTGGCCTTGTCATCACTTTGCGGGCTTTCATGGACAGCTAATATATCCTGTATCCAAATGATTTAATGAATAAAGAAAATAACATGGCGAAAATTAATTAATAATGAAGAAACTAGGTCGAATCGCACAGCAGAGTTCAACCATGAAAACGCCAGAGAGCAAGCTATTTTTTTTACTATTAACTAAACGCTAAGAAGTAAAATGTTTCTGCAATCATTCTCAGTGTAAATGGAACTGTGAACATGGTGTATTGAATATACTGATCCCTCCGGCCTCTCTCTTAGCGGAATACCTAACATGCTGAAAGCTGCATATTTGATTACTTTGATATGTTCGCTAATAATTCCCTGCTCTGTTCCGCTTAAAGATGGGCGAGAAAAAAAAATAAAAGCCACATGCAGCTTTTTCAAGAGTTTCAAGCTAACTCTATGAATATTTAAATTTCATTTTTTTTTGGGTTAAAAGATAAGGCTGGGACATACAAGGAGAGAATACCCCCTTATCTGGATTGTGAAACTGCTGGATGCTGGCTGCGTTCTCATTAAGCCTTGAGTGCGCGTATTGTGTCGGAGTGAGCCCCCGACCGTCGTCACACACACACACACACACACACACACACACGCACACACACACACACACACACACACACACAAATAATTACAGTGCTCTGAGGGGGTGAAAATCATGTTACAATAACAAACTTACACTGTCCAGGCTTGTATGTGTCCACGAGAAAATAAATTACAACACAAAGTAAAAGAGGTCAGTGGGTTTGTGTGTGTGTGTGTGTGTGTGTGTGTGCGTGTGTGTGTGTGTGTGTGTGTGTGTGTGTGTGCTGCCTGTTGTATTTATGTTTCCATGGTAGACTTCCACAGCTAACTAATAGCTAATTTGATATGTTCGTGCCTTATGGCAAGGTTGTATTAAATTGTGTGCATATTATGCTCTTTAATGCGCACACACACACACACACACACACACACACACACACACACAGGTAACCTCAGCTCTTCTGATATTCGACTATATTACTAAGGTGTACCTGACAGCCGTGTTAGTGGAGAGCTGTACACTGAGCCCACTCTGGTCCCTCGGGACACTTGTGAAGGTCATATTTAGCCAGCTGACATAACACTCCTCCTCCTCCTCCTCCTCCTCCTCCTCCTCCTCTGGATGTAACAGGAGCAGAGCGTCAGAGAGGAGAAGGTGCTGATAACATGTCTGAGAAATTCACACCTTTGGCACGAAGCGTGTTATTCACCAATTAACAGCAGATTACAGAGAGCACGAAGCGTTCATTCACTGTCAACACTACAGGGCTGCAAATAACTATTATTCATATTATTAGTCTATGGCAGTGGTTCCCAGCCTGTGGGCCGCGACCCACTGCTGGGCCGCGATGGTATTACAAGTGGACCAACGAATCATTAGCAAAGCAGTACAATTTTGGTGAGAAAAAAATAACTATCACAATCACTGTGAGAAGCCAATGACAGGAAGTGTCACGTTGTCGCCGCTGGACAGTAATGTGACAGTAACCTGAATATTTTCAGGGTTTCGGACTGAAAACAAGAAATTTGCTTCATCACTTTGGGCTTTAGGACACTATTATCTGATCAAATGATTAATAAAGAAAATAACTGGCAAATTAATTAATAATGAAAACAGTCTCGCACAGAAATATCCATGAAACACGCCAGAGACAGCTAAACATAACTCGTAAAGTAAATGTTCTGCATTCATTTCTCAGTGTAATCTGTGAACATGGTGTGAAAACTGATCCCCGTCTCTCTGGAGGAGACCTGAACATGTGAAAGCTGCATATTTGATTACTTATTTCGGTCAGATAATTCCCCCTGCTGTTACGCTTAAGTGGAAAAAAAGAAAGAAAAAAAAAGCACATGCAGCTTTTCAAGAGTTTCACTTAAACTCATGAATATGTAATTTCATTTTTGGGTTAAAGATAAGCTGGGACATACAAGAGAGAATTAACCCCTATCTGATTGTGAAACTGCTGAGTGCTGCGTTCATTAAGCCTTTGATGCCGGCGTATTGTGTCGAGTGAGCCCTCGACCGTTTTTCTGTTAGGATAAAGAACAAACAGGCTCACGTAGTTTTCTGTTGTTATTGATACCCTGTGTGGAAGCGAGACCCGGCGCTCAGACAGACAGTTGGTGGCACATATGCCTGGTGGAGCTGGCGAGCCCGGCAGCCTGGCACAGAGGCGCCGGGGCCCTGCCAAACAGATGAGCCTGTTATTATGTTTGGTTTAAATGGTACACACCGATCGACTTCGATGGTGAAGAGGAGCTTTCTTGTTTTTTCTCTCTCTCTCTCTTCATGGTCTGATTTTGGGGCGTTCCTGGTTCCTGAAGTTAAAGCCTCATTTTGTCTCGTGACTCCAGAGACGCAGGAAGTACTGAGATCTTTCACTTCAGTAACTACAGAGATACCACAGTGACTAGAAAACGCCCCTCATTCAAAATCCTAATCTGCCAATTATTGTCTCGATTAATCAATGAATCAGTCGATCTACAGAACATCAGACGCCAGTGAAAAATCCAGCCAGTGAACAAACACACAGGTCGTTCTTTTTCAACCCTCCGAAACGACCCACAGGAGTGTCTCCTGACGGCAGCAGGCGTACCGGACCTTGGTTGTCATGGTTACAATAACAAACACGCACTCTGTGCCGAGAGCAGCCTACCTAGCTTCGTCACCATGGTTACCACAATAACAGTCACGGGTTGGTTAGGTTTAGGAAAAGACAGCTATTCGAGTTAAAATAAGTACTTCCTCAACAATAGACGATCTTTGTCGTCATGGTTACAATAATAACAGCGTTGTTAACTTTGTCGAACAACGTTCACGGATAATAGAAACAACGTAAACTGCCGGTTTCACAAGGGAATCGAACATCAACTCATGTGTCATATTCATCCGTCCACCACCTCCGCCTCCTCCTGACGTGGACTTACTTACTTACTACGACCACTTGATGTTGCCTAGCAACAAAACGTAACTATGGGTCATAACAACCTGCTGCACAGACGACCTGTGGGCTCATCTCTATAGTTTTCTAGAGCCTTGTTCCTTGTTTTATTCAAATAACAGTCTAAAATCCTGAGATATCTATAATGTAAGAGAAGAAAAGGCATCAGATTCTCACATTTTAGAGGCTGAAACAAATGAAAGTTTGACATTTGTGCTTGAAAATTTATGCATAATTGCCAATAATCGACTAACTGTTTCAGCTCTAAACCTGATTTGTAAGAAAACTGAAATGATGAAACCTGGTGACCTTAAAATAAACCTTATGTGATAATAACATTATCTCAGAGAGCCGAGTGTTTCTGTGCGCAGTAACACTGAGGATAAACAGGAACACAGAATGAGAACAAAGCCAGCGTGCCCTCTCACTTCACCGCTCTGTAAAAGCCAGATAGATTATTTACTGCACGAACCAAATGAGCGTCGTCTCCTTTGGGAGGCAACTAAGCACAAAATCCACAATTTTGAATTTCATGTTTCAAGTGATTTTCTTCTCCTTAGACCTTTATGCTCTGTAATAAAAGAAATCAGCCACACACACACACACACACACACACACACACACACACACACACATACACACTAGTCATCTGAGCTTATAAATCCTGAGAACAATTTCACACAAGAAAAAGATAATCCATAATTTGAACCACTGTTGCCATAGTGACAGGCCGGTCCGCTCAGCGACATGAAGCACTGCAACAAGTCCGTTTAATACAGGACAACATGAGGGGGCATCCACGCAGATCTGGAGGCAAACTGACAGAAGATATCTCTCATTTTAGTTGTAGTGGAACATGAGCACGGTGTGTGAAGCATAAATAGAGTGAGGGGAGAAGAACATGGTGCCAAGATAGTTCGCTTACAGCAAAAAAATAAGATAAAAAAAAAAGACTGATGCAAAAGACTATCAGTTAAAAGCTGACCTAGAAAACCTACTTTCAACTCAGTGGCATCCCAAGATCTAGATAAAGAGCCACAGGGATACAGTTTCTTTATGTTCTGGATCTACCCCAGTGGTCTCCAAGGTGGTCGTACTGGAAACACTTCTGAAGACGTCATTTTAAAAGGATCTTTTTTTTGTTTTTATTGTCAACAAATCCCATAAGAAGACCAAAACCAACAACGAATTCAAGTTAAAGCTCAGCTTTACTCGTCACTGAGCCACTCCTGAATTCACACATTTAGCAAAAGTTAGCAAAATGCTAACAGCAGCATGTTAGCGGGGGTCATCTTGAGGGAGTCGAGTAACGATGTACACATCACTATAATAGCAGAAATAGCATTTTAGAGTGAAATTTGTTATTTAATTGGTTGATTTGGACTTTTCAAATTAACAGTATGATCCAAAAACATTATATTATAGCCTGAGTAAAGCCTGTAGGTCTTCCTCTTGGGCTGCAGGTGTACCCTCCACCAATCAGGGGGTAGAACAGTATTGTCTATGTAGCCTGAAAAATCACTTGCTGTTGTTTGCAAAGCTTCATTTTTGTGACTTGGTCATTTTGGTGACTGTATCAAACCGGAACCTTGGTGATACTCTAGCTAGCATGCTAGCATTGTTGCTTACAATCAGTCTTTTTGCTACTTACATCATGATCTGCATTGACGCTTGTACCCCTCATACCTGCTCCACTACACTACTTTCTGAAAAGTGCAGTTTACAGAACTCACACTGCTCTTATTCATCACTGCCAGCGACCTCTCAATCAGTTTGAATGATCACCGTGCTGATGTGCTGTTCTCCTGGTGGAGACAGTGGGATAAGTGGCCAACACTGTAATCGTGATGCTTTTATATTATTGTGATGAGATGAAGAGTCCAGTTGATAAACAACAAGATTGACAGGCTTGTCAGATTTATGCTGCCGTTTAATTATTTTAAGTGTGCCTCATAAAAAGGAAGACCGTAAGCCAGGATGTGAACCCTGCTTGTGTTACACACACTCCCATCACATTCTCAAAAACTCTTTGAAGCTCAAACCCAACCTCGCCCGCCTCCACCGACGCCCACACAGACATCACAGGAGTCCCAAATACGTGATTGTTCATTAACCTCAACCTCTGTCTTGAAATAGCAACATACAGCCCATTATTAGTGAGTCATTCCCCCTGCTGTTTATCTCTCCTCTCTTCTTTCTGTTTTTTCTTCCTTCAGGTCTATTACTCAGAGGCCGCTCTGTTCCAAAAGCACTGAGGGGTAACCGAGAAATCCCAAGACCCACGTCAAGGACGACAAGTCCCACAGTAAAGCATGGAGCTATATGCAGTGATGAGGGACCAGTGGTCTCAGTGAAAACATGCAGTAGTTAAAGGATTATTCTGGTTTGTCACAACTTGGACCTTATTTTTACCTCCTCTGTGTGTTTGTTGGTTTATTAGTTTGTTTGTTTGTTTGTTTGTTTGTGGGGGGAGGGGGGCTCCAGGAATTTTTTTTATCAGTTTTCTTATATTGTGCAGGTATTTTTCAACATTTCTCTTGATCTTAATAAAAATCAGACATGAATGGTGTTGAAATCTATGACCTTGTTCAATTTGGTGCAAGTCCAGATCATCTCAATTCATCCAATTCTTTAATTACTGGCCTCACACTTAGTGCTAATTAGCAAATATCAGCATGTTAACGCGTGGAACTAAGATGGTGATAACATGGTAAACATTATATCTGCATCATGTTTCCTGGCTGAAGCTCAAATGCTACTTACATAATGTTCTTTGATGCTAATACCAAACAACATTTACATCTCGTTCTTGTTCTCGTCAAAGTAAAGGACGTCTGTGAACGCTGTGGCCTCGCCTCAACAACGTCCGACAGGGTGAGAATCATGTACAGTCGGACCAACTGTTTACCCAGATTTAAATTCTGCTTGTGCTCTGGTCATTTGATGCTCGAAGCCGGGACATAAATCCTTATCGTGTGACATTCATTTTCACTCATTCACACTCCGACAGCGGTCACACCACACCGTCTTCAAGTCACTCTTTCATTATCTCCCACTGCTGTTATCTTTCTCCTTCCTCTGCAGTTCTCTTTGCACGGACAGGCGAGGCACCAGACTGTGAGCAAGAGAGATGTACGCAGAGGGAGGATAAAGAAAAAAAAAAAAAGAAAAGGGAGAGAGAGATTCCAGTAGGACGGTTGCTGAGACAGCAGAGTTCGGTCAAGTCTGGCTGTGTGTGAGCAGATGTCTTACAGCAGCGTATGAACCAACACTGCAAGCAGAGAAGTAGGAGCGTATCTCTCAATTGATACCAGACAATTAGGCTCCACTTCTAGGCAAAATCAAAACTCATTACACTCTGCAGGCGAGAGGTAGTGCAAGTCTGGGTGTGTGTGTGTGTGTGTGTGTGTGTGTGTGTGTGTGTGTGTGTGTGTGTGTGTGTGTGTGTGTGTGTGTGTGTGTGTGTGTGTGAGAGAAAGAGCAAGCAGCAGGTTATTTGCTGATGTTCACTTTTCTCCATGTTATCAAATTCACTTACAGATGAGAAGCTGTGAGGTGCAGCACATCTGGCCCTGCTGCTGCTGCTGCTGTTGTTAATGGGAGCGATAAGGTGTAGGAAAAGAAGTGAAGAAGAAAACGGGAGAGAGAATGCAGAGTGATTATTAAAACCCAGACACTTAAAGAACAATTAACACACTTCCCCTCCACACGAGGTGACGGAGCAGCTATTAAAGCAAACACAGTATCCTATCTCTGCGGCGTTGGATAGCCTTTTAGCCTGGCTTGGATCACATGGATTGTGCATGCCTGTGAGCTGCAAAGCCTCATGTGATGTGGGTCATGGGGGGGGGGGGGGGGATGTAACAAAGGAAAAGTTGTGTTTGAGCTCCCCGTGGTTGTGACCAGGCCGTTCCCCCGGTGCGCCAGTGCTGCACTCTAGTGGCTGCATCGGAAACACATCCTTTTCATTTCAATGTGACTCATTATAACAGGTTTGGTAATGATTTATTTTGCAGATCCTAAAAACGTCTGCAAAGTTTCCTGGAAAGACGTAGAAGACATTTGGAGCTAATTACAGGGTGAAATCAAGAAAAGTGATCTGAATCAGATTTCTTCCTGCAGGGCTGCAACTAACTATTACTTTTGTTATAGATTAACCGCTTGATTTTGTTTGTTTTTTTTGATTAACTGATTGATTATTTGGTCTATAAAATGTCAGAAAACAACTAGAGCCCAAGATGACATTTACAAATGTCTTATCTTATCCAACTAACAGTCCAAACCCCAAAGATATTCAATTTAAAATTATATAAAATCTTCACATCTGCATCACAATTGGCTAATTGATAAAACAGTTCATTCTTGCATCCCAGAGCTCAAAGCGACGTCTTCAAATTGCTCGTTCTTTGTCCGAGAAACAGTTAAAACCCAAAGAGATTCAGTTTACAATGAAAGCAGACAATAAACCCACATTTAAGAGGCTGGCACAGACACATTTTTGTCATTTTGTTGCTTCAAAAGTGACTCAAACAATCGATCAATTATCGAAATAGTTGACAACTGCGTGAGAGACTAATAACTGCAGCTCTAAGTTGTTTGAGGCTGATTTGAAGAGTTCTGAAGAGAACATACAAAAACAACTAAATCCAACAGGCGCATGCACAAAAGCCGAAATGGAGCAGACAAAGTGAAATATCTCCCTGTTGGAAACTCACTCTCCTCACATGGTCTGCAGTAAGTCGTGGATTACCCTACTGACCCAGACTGAGTTCTCAATGACACAATTTCGGATGTAGCACAAACTCCCCAGAGAACATTACTATCAGATCGTCACAGTCCCGCTCAAGTCATGGGGTCTTCAATTTGTCCGACCAGGGAGAAACCCAAACATGAGCACACTGAATCTTTTCACTTGTTTAAATCACATTACAATGTAAACTCTGTCATGTGGAGAACCTTCCCAAACCGGCCATTTTAGGCCCCCGAGTCCCACTTAAAGGGACGGGACTCTGTGCTTTCTCCGCCCGTATGTCAGTAATATTTTAGCAGCATGTGGTTACAGAGTAGTTTCTTAATGACAGGGGAAGCCTGAGCGGTGCGGGGCCAGCTCCGCGGCCTTCTGCGTAAACAGGCGTAGCTGGCTGCCATCTGGTTGGCTTCCACTTCAGAGCGGAGAGCCCGTCGTCGTTTACTGATCATCTGCACTGATTCCAGCTACAACTCCCACAGCAGAATATTTAGGAACAGTTTAGGACAGGCCACACGATTAAAGGCCCACTTCACCCAACTCACAGAAAAAAAAACTTCCTCTCGTTTACTTCTACAAAGAGTCGAGCCGTTCAGATTGTTAAGATTTTGACTTATTTGTCTCTGAGATTTCTGTCTCTACTCCGGTGTAATGAAGGTGAAAAAAATTCAACATCATTTTCTCTTTCCAAAAACGGCGTCCCTGTTTTCACTGGGGCTGTTTCTTCTGTAGACGTATGATGAAAACTGTTCCCAGAGAGGTTTGTGAATCAACCTCAGCAACCAAACACAGCAACTCACAAGTATTCACAACATCAATTACTCTGACTATTACTTCCTTGATGAAGCTATTAGTGTTTTTTTGCTCTATTAATGTAAATAAAATTAGGAAAATTGTGAAAAGAGTCGAAGATGACATCTTCAAATGTCTAATTTTGTTGGAACAACAGTGAAAAAGCCAAAGATGTTCGATGTACAGTGACGTAAAGCAGAAGGAAGCACTGATACTCAGATTTGAGACACTGGAACCATCAAATTTTGGGCATTTTTTCCTTGGAACATAAAAAACAACTGATTGATAGTCGTCGATTAATTTTCTGTTCATTGACTAATCAATGAATCCACTAATTATTTCGGCTTTCAAAATCTGAGCCATGTTAAAACCTGGAGACATAAAAAACCAAATCTGTTGTTCATGGCTAGTTATCACCTTAATGTTCTTAGTGAGGAGCAATCTCTACACAAGGTCCATTTAGGAGCTGCTCTGGTGCTTCACACGATCTTCATCATCATCATCATCATCATCATCATCTCGCAGTGATGAACCCACAGAGAAATATCACCTGAATCTTTTAACGTCTTCTGAGTTGGTGGAGACCAGAAACTGAGGGTGAATATGAGACTTAAATTGATCGTGTGGACACAAACATGACTATAAACAAATGACATTGTTAATCTGTGTCAACACAATGTGTAAATAAGCAAGGTTGTTTTTTATCAATCTCTAACTTTTGGTTGCCCCGTCCTTAAATTTGTGGCTGAGGGTGAATTGTCCAAAAACAGAGTGAACTCGGACACGCTACTTTATCTTAAAACAGATCTGGTGCCATACATCTGCTGTTGTGCCTCTTTTCTAGGACATGAGAGGCCCAAACAGACGTCTTTATTTGTGGGACCAAAGAGTGAAGCAGTTTGTGTGCAGAAGCAAGAGTTTCCCAGACTGCTAAAGGCTTAGGAATCTGAATAAATGCACCTGTGTGGCGGTAAAAAGGCTTTTTGAAAGTACCTAACAACTTAACAAAAAAACACACAGAGCGAGTGCGCGGCTGACAGCAAACATTCATACACAAAACAGTCAGGTCTGTCGGAGAGAAAGAAAGGCTTTCGCTCCTGCAGCAGTTTTACTTCAGTGAAGTGACTTCATTTGAATCACAAAGGAACAAAAGGCTTTCTCAAAAAGCTTTGCGCTGAATGCAACGACAGAAAAGATAAAGCTGCACAAAAACAACATGAAAACACCATCAAAATGCAAAGAAGTTTTGTCATTCTGAACTATGTTGTTATCCAGATAAGCACACAAACATATGCGACTTTTGACCAGTTACACCCCTCTGTTCCCATGACCGAGATGCCTTTTTTTGTGTGTGTGTAGTGTGTGTGTGTGTGTGTGTGTGCCTGCGATACAGTGAGTGTGTGTTTGAGACTGTTGTGCCAACAGAGAAGTCGACAGGGGCAGCAATGGGACAAACTGTGGGAGGTAGAACAGAAAAGGAGAGAAGAAAAGAGAGGAGAGCGAAGCCGGCCGGCTGAAGAGCAGAAAGAGAGAAGTGAAGCAGAAGTAAACGTCCCTCTCAGAGAGACTCTCTCTTATTGGTAGTTCATTAGTCTTGACCTTGCCTTTGACCCACGGTGAATGCTGCAGCAAGCTCACTGCTATGACACCGCCACTATACAAGCCACACACACACACACACACACACACACACACACACACACACACACACACACACACACACACACACACACACACAAAGGAATGCTGCTTCTGTTATTGTCTTTAAGTGCCAAACTCAGGCCAAGGCCTAGCCAGGGTTTCAAAAACAAAATAACAGCCGTGCGAAGCTCTGTCTCACACACACACACACACACACACACAAACACACTGACATATACACACCCAAACACCACTTCCGTCCATTCTCTCTCACAGAGAAAGGAAGCGGAGTCGAGCTGGCCGGGCCCCAGTCGTCCAGACAGAGGCAGCCTGGCAAACCCTGTCTCATGCCTGCCTGCTTCCCCACTCTGAATGGCTTTAAAAGACTCTGTGAGCCCTCGCCATCCTTCACTTCTCCCCTCGCTGCTGACTGTGTCGGCGGATGTAAAGGGCCACTTCAAGTGTGAAGGAGAAGAACCTGATGCAGTTTCCAGACGTTCGTTTATCTGCTAAATGTGGCGGAAATGTGAAACACTGCACTTTTTAATACGACTCATTCTCTCTCACACGTCACTGAACCTGCCTCACACCACTGGAAATTAAAACCATATAGTCATGAAACTTCACAGGCGTTGAAGATAAAAAATCCTCTATTGCGGTATCTATAATATATCAATGAGGGGAGGCTAAATAAGTGAAACACCTCTGTATGATGCAATACAGCAAGTCTACATTCATTTTCTATGAGAAAAGAGGATTCTGGGAAAACGGGCAACAAGAAACCGACCAGAGACACATGAAAAGAAAGGAGTTGAAAGTTGGAATATTTAAATTTTATGTAAATGAGGAGGTTCCTCGGCAGTTTCCAAAAAAAAAAACTAAAAAAAAAACCAACCAAAGAGAAAGTGATGCAGCGGCGGGAATTAGAAAACCATCAACTGCACTTTCTGGAATTTCACTATTGTACGACCTAAATGCCCCTGAGGTTACAGATACAAACAAACATGAAGTTTGTTTGGTCCAAAAGTCACGTAAACTCTTCGAGAACGCTGTTGTTTATGCGTTTGCTAACGTACAAGCTGCTTGCTAGCTTGAAAGCATTAATATACAAAATCAAAAATCAAGAAATTACATGTTATTGAATCAAACATAACCCATGAGTTTAACTTAAATCATGTTATAGAATCGAGGTTTTTCTTCATGTGCATTGTCTCTGCAGCCTCCCATGACGTGAAAATGCCCACAGCAACAACACAAGAAGAAGTGGCGGCCATGATGAGACATGCAAT
Source organism: Seriola dumerili (assembly GCF_002260705.1). Taxonomy (NCBI): domain Eukaryota; kingdom Metazoa; phylum Chordata; class Actinopteri; order Carangiformes; family Carangidae; genus Seriola; species Seriola dumerili. The sequence goes on along the minus strand of NW_019174302.1, from coordinate 974,542 downwards.
GTTTACGTCCAGCTGTTCGTCTCTGTAATACGACCAGAGATGATACCACAGCATGACAAACTGAAAGTTGAGAAACTTCAGTCTATATTTTTATATCGCCCAACCTCACATCTCTCTCTAATGATGTACGGTTAGAGAACACACTGACACACTCTTACATCAGCGGCAACACACACCGTCTCCTTGTTTGGCTCCGTCACTGTCATCACACTGCATCTGCCAACACCAGCATATTTACAGGGATATCTCATTATGCTGAGTTAAATGTGTACGCTGTCCTTTTCAAACACACTCATCAAACAAAGACAGACTGTACGGCACAAGCTTTACATTACGCTCTAAAGGCACAACATGGGGACCGCAGCGGCTAAATAGCAGGCTTGTGTTCAGCTGCCGTACACCGGTAACAATCAAAAGTTTAGCCAAACAAGCTGTCTGACAGGATCTGGGATGGAGAGAGGGGAAATGAGGACTTGCTTCTTTCTGTGCAGCCAGTTAAAGATTGTCGGCTCTAACTTGGCAAAACCACAGGAAAGAAAAGCTGTGATTATTTCCAGCAACAGGTGATCAAAGATACTTCAACATGCTGACCTGGACATGAACTCCTGACAAACAGAGAGGAAGCCAACAGAGAGGGTAACATATTGATTATAAAGGTTTATAATTAGCTGTATTCCCTCTGCTCCATGTAGACGTACAGTAGATGTAGCATTAATGAGATGATTTTGAGAGGCAGGCAAGTGAAGAACCCATCCATACATCCATCACACATCCGTCTAACCATCTACTTAATGGATACATCCACTCTTCTGCTCCATAAAACCCATTCCCCACTCTTAGCTGCAGTGCCTTAATCACGCTGTGTGATTTAGCAACAAGGAGTCACAGCTCTTACCTTGGGCCATTTGGGATTGATGACACGTGCTTTGACCGCGTCGTCCAGAGCCGTGCTGTACTGACCCAGTCTGAGATAGGCGGCCGAGCGGTTACTGTACAGGATGCAGTTTTGGGGGTCGGCAGTCAGGGCCTCGCTGTACAGACGCACAGCCAGGGCGTACTCCCCCTGCTGGCAGGCCTGGTTGCTGCGACGCACACGCTCCAGGAACTCTGCTTTGCTCAGGCCGGGGGGGGTGCAGCCGGACGGTCGCTCTGTCCTTTTCAACGTCGGGGCTGAAGGCATCACAGGGGAGGAAGAGGAGGAGGATGACGAAGGAGGGTTGGTGGTCCTGCTGGTGGAGCGAGAACCAAACAGGGAGAACTGAGGAGCAGAAGGGGAGGGAGAGGAGAGACTGGTTAAATGTACAGCTGAAATGATCGCTCCATTAGTCAGTAACTATTTTATTGTTACTTCAATCAAAAACATTTCCTTGTTCCAGCTTCTCATATCTGAGGATTTTCTGCTTTTCTCTGTCTTATATCATTGTAAAATCAATATCTTTGGTTCTTGGATTATTGGTCGATTCTAGGAGAATTTAATATTTTCACCAATTTATTTTTACTTTTCACAAACGCCACAACCAAAACAACCAGAAGATTAATTCCACACTTAATTCTTATATTATTTGAGATTTGTTTAAATGTATGGTTTATGGTTTTATTTCATGTAATTTTGTAGATGTTGGTGTTGTATCTTGTATAATCATCAGTACTGTTCGACTAGTTTGGAAACTGGGCCTCGGCTTTCGTCATACGGAAGTAGGCGTAGTTTCATCTGAACTGGGTTGGAAGAACGTCCTGAACAGCATTCCAGCACCTTCAATTAGTAGTAGTAAATAGTAGTAAATAAATCTGACTGGCAGTTTCATACATAATAATGTGGGTCGGTGGACATTCAGAAAAATCCATCCCTTTGTGCCTGTCATTTTGGGTGCGCATGAGAGCGGGCTGCGTATGTGTCACTAAAAAGGTCAGATTGATCAAATTACATGAGAAATAAAAAATAAGTTTCAACAGACAAATAAATTGTGTTTTTGGCTGCTGTTACACAAGTAAAGAAAACATCTTCTTGCAAACAGAATCCTGCCCAGGACGACACAGAAACTGCAGCAGCCTCATTTGCATGATATGATCGTGTAGTTCCTGGCAAATGGGACACCAAAGTGCTGCGTGCACTTTTCTCTCCTGCTCGGTGGTAACAGCTCAAATTCCTCAGAGAGATGGAGAGAGAAAGGAGGAGAGTCAGGCAGAGACTCAGGCAGTCAGATGAGGGTTTTGTTCTTCTCCTTCGTTTCTGTCACACCCGCTGAAACTTTGTGTAAAATGTGCGCACTGAGGTTAGCTCTCTGCAGCTTTAACGTTGAACCGATGCCTCCCTCCCTGATCTGGTGTTTCCAAATTTGTCCTTTCACCAGAGCTTACACCAAGGCCTTCATTATATCTCTCTATTCCCCGCTCTCTCTCTCTCTCTCTCTCTCTCTCTCTGACACACACACACACAAACACACACTGAAATGTTTGGATACACACTTCAAATATGTAGACTGGAGGGATTCCGAAAACTTGCAAATGCATCATCCAACAGCTTTGAGTGAGAAGCCAGAGCATAACGCTGTTTGGAAAGGCAATGGAAATAGATTTGAAATAAACTGCAAGAAAAAAAATGTCTGGCCGTCTCACACCATCAAGTCAGTGAAGATTTGGGTCATTTTACATTAACACTGGACAGCTGCTACTTTTTGTACCATTTCGACGACAAAACGTTGGAGTGTAGTTTAGGTTTATTCTATATTTTTTAAACGTTAAGGGAGGTGAGGAGGGAACGATGTGAGGCAAAGATACTGTGTGAGGTCAAAGGGACAGGTGCATGCAGGTGTTGTAAAACTACAGTATGTAATATAAAGAGTGTATTTAGTCCAGAACAACTTGTAGGATTTCTTCTATTGGACACACAGCAGATTTACACGAGACCAAACAACACATCAAACGTCTCCATCTTGGCTCATCAAGTGAGCTGCAAAACATAATAACGTCTCGAGTTCTCAAGTCCATTTAATATTCACTGTTTACCTAATGGCATTCTTAATTAAGTGTGTCTCTGACAGATGGGGATGTGATTCATTTTGTAAACAATGGAGCTGCAGGCTGTTAATTGTGAGATTTAGGTGCGTTTTTTGTCACTGATCTTGGCACAGCCTTTGTAAACAGTGAGGTCAACAGTGAATGGATTAAAAAAATATCCAAAATAAAAGACGCTAAATCTTCTGTTTGGATCTGTTTTTCACGTTATTTATGCAATTAGTCGTTCCACTAAATTACCTGCAAGTTGAACTTAAATTAGAAGTTGTTTCGCAAAGGAAATTCTTCTAGATATTAAACACTCAAATTATTAAAGTTACTTTCTCAGATTTGTCTTGTCTCGTCTCTGGAAGGGAAATTACAGACTAGTTTACTTCCAAATATACAAATTATTTCAAAGCCTTCTCCACACTGTGAGAAATAAAATTCTGGTTGAGAAACATTGAATTTTTCATGTATTATTTTATATATTTGAATTAAGAGTAATCAAATCTAAATATTCTGAGTCTAAAAATACTAAAAACAGCTGTTTTTGGTATTAGCTACAGCACAGAGGAGTACTGCTCAATCCACAATTCACAGTCTTCTGACAGAGCTCATTTTTCAGCCGTTCTCTCCAGCATGCCATCACCATTCATGAATGTGCCATGTTGTTATGAAACACTTGTTCAAATATGACGAGTGTGATATGAAGCAGAGCTTGTTTAACGTGTTACCAGGGCTGTGTTTGCAGAAATAAACAAAGACGGCCACATATCATGAGTGTGGAACTTATGCGTAAATCTCTGAGCCTATTACTACTGAGTACAGTTAATAGAGCACATGAAGAAAAGTGAGTGGGGGGAGTTTAGTGTGGACTCTTGTAATCACACGGTTTACTTTACAGACTTCACAGAGCAGGTTATGTACACTGTTGTGTTCTCTAAACAGAGGCCTGATTTCGCTGAAGCCTCTCTTCAGTGTCGTGTGGGAGCACCTGAACACAAACTGCAAACGGTTTGTAAGAGCTGAAGTCACGTTTCTGAGGCAAAGTGAAAACTGGAAAATGAGAGATGTATCGACTGATCTGCTCTCAGTGGTCTGAGTTAATAACCCAAGCATATAGTACAATACTGTACTCAAGTACGATTTTGAGGTACTTGTATTTTATTTGAGTAATTCCACTTTATGCTACTTTATACTTGTACATTTTGGAAGCAAAATATTGCCAGCTGTGACTACCAGTTACTTTGCAACTTCAAATTAATAATACAAACTGGTAAATTATTATCTAATATTATAAATCAAGCCACACAGCGGTATATAAAATAGTCTGAAATGGCCTGCTGTATGATGATTACTCTGAACTGAGTATATTTTCATTCCTTCAAAATACATTTTGAATGCAGAACTTCTTTTTTGAGTGAGTCTTGGCCAAAATGGCGTCATAAAGATGACACACAAACTGACACTGAACACTAAAAAAAGAAGGAAAAACAAGAGATGCACTGATTGGAGTCACTTGATTAGCATCAGTGCTGATACTGACCTAATTTAATGGATCAGGTGTCTGCAAGACTTGACGGCTCCACATCAACGGGTCTTCATTCAGCTCTGTTCATTGATGCTTACGTTACTGTAGATACTACACCGTGTTCTGCATTTGCTTCACAATAAATAAATGTGAAGGCAAAGACAAGCCTTTACTCTGAAATTTTGTTTTTACTTAACCTTTATTTAAGCAGGAAGTCCCTTGAGATTAAAATCTCTTTTTCAGGGGAGACCTGGAAAATAACATGTGCAGTTTGGTGACGTAAGATTTACTCTATAAAGTTTATCTAAAACTAGATTTAGTAATTTTGAGCTTAATAAAAGGAAAACAGCTCAGTGAACCTTTAGAGAGCTGGAGTTAAAAACACGCTGTGGAGGAGCTGCGTTGCTAAGCAGTGTGGTTGTGGTTGACAAGCAAACAGATGGAAGAAAAGCACAGGTGAAGTGGTCTGGTGAAGATGTGCAGAAGCATGTAATTATGTTCAGTGAAGCCTCTTCCACCTCAGTCTGTTTTTGGAACGTCTCTGTCTGAACACAACACCAGTGATCCTACCACTACAACTGTGTGTGTGTCACATGTATAAGAAATGTTGAATGCGATTGTGTGTCTGTTGTTATGAGGCTGTAATTAAAATTAGTGCAGCCGTAAAATAGATGGTGTATGAACATTCACACTTTTCGTTTCAGAATTAAGTTACGGGCTCATGTTTCCTTTTACACTAAACAATGATTTCATCAAATTGGGGGGGGGGGCATTGAGTTTGGCTGATGAAGGCAATGTCGGGGAAGAGAAAATTTGGATTGGAAATGCATCAAACACATTGGAAATGACTGCATTTCTCTCTACTAGGAACAAAACCAGAAGAGATTACATGAAAACAACTGCAAATTGCCCATTTCAGTCCTTAAAATGTTGGATTTGAATTGGGACAACGTTGATGTATTTTTCACTAAACTCGTCCTTTTCCAAACCACATGCGTGTGCAGTCTGCTTCATCAGGATGTGATTTGATTTGTTGTGTCACCTGTCTGTGATGTTTGATATTGCAGGTGCAGTTTATTACCACATGCACACACACACACACACACACACAAAAAATGTACGTGCAAAACAGTTGACAAGTTGACAGCACTACGTCGCTCAGCAGGACGTTTCCACTGACAGTTTGTTATCGAAAGTGTCACTGCTGACATATGTATTTGCTGGCTTGAACACTACAACACACACACACACACACACACACACACGCACACACACACACACACACACACACACACGCACACACACACACACACACACACACACACGCACACACACACACACACACACACACACACGCACACACACACACACACACACACACACACGCACACACACACACACACACACACACACACGCACACACACACACACACACACACACACACGCACACACACACACACACACACACACACACAAAACAGACACAAATTATAGAAAAAATGTTAGGGTGTGTGAACAGAAGTTTGCACAGGAAAGAGTTCAAGTTGGAGGAACAACCCCATTCTCTCTCTCTCTCACACACACACACACACACACACACACACGCAAAAAGGACAAAAAAAGACAGGAACACAACATGAATATCCTGTGCAAGTCATTCCAATATCACACACACACACACACACGCACACACACACACACACACGCACTTCCCCTGTCTCCTGTCTTACTACTCCCAGCCGCCTTTTTCAGTCCAGGTCAAAGGGAGTACATTCCTGGAGAACAACACACACACACACAGACTTACACTGCGGGGCTGAATACCTGAAGGAGGAAATTGTGTCCCTCAGCGTGAACCTTTGTTCTTTTAATATAAGTCATGTTGTAGGTGAAGCATCGAGACAACAAGCTCTTATTAACTGCAGCCACATACAACATATGACGCCATGATGTCAGCTGAGAAGAAAGTTGATGTATTTATATTGTATATTTGTATGAGGTCAAGACTAAAGTTAACATGTTTTTTAGCATCAGTCAATGTTATGACTCTACATGAGCAGAATGAAAGAATTATGGCCTGACTGATATTACAGTGGATTAGAGTTGAAAATTAGTCAATCAACTGATTAGCTGAGCGACAGAAAATTAATCTGCAACTATTCTGGTAATGAATTAATTGTTCGGTGTTTTTTAGAGCAAAACTCCCTGGTCTCTTCTAGTTTCAGCTCCTCAGATGTGAATATTTATTTGCTTTTCTTTGTCATATTTGATAGTTAACTGAACATTTTGGAGTTTTTGACCGTTGGTTGGATTAAACGAGCATTTTCAAAACCTCAAAAATCACCTCAGTGTCAGAGAAACTTTAATTTTTCAGTATTTTCTGAGATTTAATATCATTCAAACAATTAATTAACTGAAAAAACAACTTGCAGATTAATCAATAATGAAAGTTATTGTGACAATAATACTGACTGTATCGAACTGGACATTTTACAGTTGAACCTGTCATTGCCCTCTGGAGGACAAACTTTGTAATGGTGACACTTAAAGCTGTAACTAACACTCAATAAATCTGATTATTTTCTTTCAAAACCTGATTAATCCTTTTGTCTTACAAATGTAATGTTGTCTGCAATGACTTCTCAAAGTGTGTTGTTTATTTCCAACCAATAGTCCATTCTCAAAGATATTCGATTTACAATGATTTAAAACAGAGAAAAGCAGCTAATGTTCAAATTGGAAAAACTGCAACCAATTCATTCTTTAAGTTTTGGATTGATAAATTACTTAACAATTTGTCAAAATAATTGGCAATGGATTTTCTTTCAGTCGACTAATCAGTTTCAGTTTATGGTGCAAAAAGACAAACTTTAACAGTGACATTGTCAATCACCCACCGGCCAACATTTACACAGATACTGATAAACACACTTTCAGCTAATATTTCAGTCTCTAAAAAGAATCCCTGTCATCTTCTAAGTCAGTTCCTAAACCTCTGATACACACTTCCCTCCGTGATGCCTTTTATTTTGCTGCTTTTCAGGTTACTTCTTTTTCTGGAATAAAGACTGAGGAAATTCGAGGTCTGCGCCAGCTCTCAGATCTTTGAAATTCAGGCATTCCTGTTAGTCACTGCTTACTATCAATAAACAACATGAAATAAATGTAACTGTACTATACTATTCTGTTTTACTCTACTTTATTGTATGTGTCTTTTTATATTGCTTGTTTCTTTTATATTTTTGTTTTAATGCATTTTTAAGTCTTGTAAAGTAGTTTACCTTGTTGTTGAAAGTTGAAATGTAAATGAATGAACCTTGCCTCACCTTCTTTAACTCTTTTAATCTATTTAATGAGGATAGTGTTTGATATATTTGATTTTGGCTGCTTTTCAGCTCTAATTAAATCAAATTAATGAATTAAATAAAAGCATTAAATTGTATTAAATGACCCCTATCTTTTTGCTTGTGCTTTGACTGTTAAGTCTATAAGTCATAGCTAACACCGACTTAACAAGGTGACATCCTCAGGCATAAGTGAAGGGTTAAGAGGGTTTTCAAAGCAGATGGAAGTGGAGTGGAAAAGTTGCTTTGCAGTGACCCCATCGTGCAGCCTCCTCTGCAGCCTGACAGAAATCAGATGGCAGCTGTGTGTAATCTCCTAACAGTAGTTTCAAAATAAATCCTGCAGGATGGAAACTCATGATGAGCTGTGAGCTGCCTGTTTGTCTGTAAACTGTCACACTGTTAGAATTTGTGCAAACGGGCTTTCTTTCTTTTTCCTCAGCCTCCCCGTAGGTTACACTACCACCCAGACCGATCACAACAGCGGATCGTGACATCTGTGAAACCACTAAATAAGTCATTGGTTTTCCACTGGCCTTACCTTTTCTTTCCTCGTTCTTTGCTTTTCCATCTCTGTCTGCTAAATCCGGCGACAGCGGCTCCAAACTTTCATCCCACAGCTGCAGAGAAGCAGGACAGGAAAACACTCAGCCACCATCCAAAACAATACAAGCCCTGAAGTTCACTGAAGCTTATCCAGAGTCTACTGCGCTTTGAATAACCGATGAAGTTAAGATGGGGAGACTCGTGTGCTATGTAGCGATCCTCCACAGTTTTTCTTGAGGAAAGTTAATCCAGAGTAAGTGCGCCATGTTCCCACAGCCGATCCTCTCCCCTTAGCGGAATTTTTGTCCGGTGAGAGGCGGGGATCCGGTCGGCTCCATGGCTGCAGCCTTCAGCAAGGTTTCAATTACATTTTCATGACATCAGAGAGGAGTTGAGTTACCTGACAGATATTCATTACAACAGGCCTGTACGCACTGTTACCGTGACAGTGTGGTGAGTTAAGAGGAGTTTAAAAGTAATGGTACTTTATTTGTGGAATAAGTGCTCAGTTTATCATGGTTTTTAACTTTTATTAGGATTCAAACAAACACAAACAAACAATAATTAAACACATGGAACATATGTTGTATAAATGACAGGAAGCAAATATCCCCCAGCTGTGTTTTTTTGTTTTGAAATGTTCTATAGACTATCGTCAATGCCACTAGATGCCGCACTGGATCAACAGCATCTCAGACCACAACAAATGTTCCGCCGGCCACAACCCCCCTCAGCCCTCCCTTTAATTTCTCAGTCAGCAAGGTGTTACAAAGCCCAATGAAAGCCGGATAAACACACAACAAGAAGCTTAACTTAATAAAGTAACCGTGTATACACGAAAACCAACAAAAAACAAGCTAACCACAACCGTTAGCCCGCGCTAGCATTGCCGCGATATGCTCCAAATGTTTACAGTTAGCCAGCTAGCGATAGCAATGTTAGCTAACATTATCATGGCCGCTGTAGCCGGTACTAATGACAACAGACATGTACCCATCAAGTTACTTACACATAATGAGAAGAAAGGCCAGTTCCAAATCATGCTGGGCCATTTAGCAGCTCATAGGGCTCTCCACCTCGGTAAATCCAGCCGAGAATTGGCTCCATGAGACTGGGAAAGAAATTCAGCCTTGAACTTATCCGCTCCTAACAGCCACAAGAGCCGGTAAGAACTGTTAGCCGAGGCGTTGGGCCCCATAGTCAATCCACCTATGCTTTCGTGTTATCTCTATCTTTGCCAGAGTCATTTATACACAAAAAAACACGGTCTCTTCAATGGAGGAAATCTTAAAAGGTGGCTTTCACCTGACCAACTGTTTCATCTTGCGCATGGGCGGTCCCTGTGTGTTTATAAACATGGAGAGGGCCAACTGTTTGATTACAGGAGAGACTCACTACCGCACATGCTAACAGCACACGTACAGGCACTAACACGCATGCGCTGCCAGACCAGATCACAATAGAGGGGGTGTGGCTTCATTCTCCGGTCAAGATGAGATGACTCCATAATATGTTTACATAGAAAATAGCTGCTTGCTGCTATATTGCTGTTTAAAATCTAATTTACAGAACATTTAAATAATTAGTTCAATATTTTCACAAGCAGACACTTTTATAGTCGGAAAGGTTGATAATATTAAATCTGTCTATTAAATATGAAGCCGCCTGAGCCAGGAGGCATTTAGCTTAGCTTAGCATAAAGACTGGAAACAGGGGCAGACAGCTAACCTGGCTCTATTCAAATGTAACAAACCCCACCCACCATCACCTCCAAAGCTCACTATCTAATATCTCCTTTGTTTGCTCTGTTCATAGAGTAAAAATAAAAGATTGTGGTTTTATAGGGGTTTATGTGGGAGTTTCTCCTGTTTGCCTGGAAAACTCACTGTGGTGACAGGAAGTCACTGCCTGCGGCCAAGAAATAGTACAGCACATAACCTCAGTAAAACTTGTCATTTTTACACCTGAGATTTTGTACATAAATAAATGAAATATAATGTTTTTATTAGGCAAATGTTCTTTTGAACACAGCCAAGCTAGCTGTTTCCCCCTCTTCCCAGCCTTAATGCTAAGCTAAGCTGACCACTACTGTCTCTAGCTTCATATTTGTTGTACAGACACAAGAGTGGCATCAATCCTATCATCTTAGAGTCTTGTTGCTAGAAAACAATAAGCGTGTTTCCCAAAATGTCAAACTATTCCTTTAAATTTAATCAGTCATACATACATCATAAACCAAAAATATCACAGTGTGTTTCTTATGTACAGATATTTACATACTTTTTCCCCCCACTTAGGCCTTTCCTTTTTCTTTGCTTTCGTCACAAAAGATTTGCAACAACACAGTACAAACATTTACAGGTACAATAAGTGCAGCAACAGTGATTAGCGAGCAGGACTGTAGCCATGATTTTAGACATACTGAGGTCAGGAGTACGCCCCCCCCCCCCATGAAATGTCCGATGACAGTGTACATGAATAAATACTTTCACATTATGTTTATTTATTTAACTGTTGAGTTATGTTATATCTCCCTACATGATAGTCTAAATGCTGCTCCGAAGTATCCTTCACATTGCAAGGAATATAGTTTACAGCTAAAAATAGTCACATTTAAATTGATATTGACACCAAAGAATATCTGAAACAGTCCTTTAAACCTCTGTAGATGTTAAAACGCCCCAGACACAACCAGAAACAATAGGAACATGACCTCAGTGTCCCCAGTGGCGGCTGCAGTCCTATAGAGGAAATACTGTAGTGCAGACTTCGATGTAGAGGTACATAAAAAGGTGAGTTAACCATGACTTCCTTGTTATTCTAGTCTCAGAAAAAACAACCACGAGTGTTTCGTGGCAGACATCTTAATTTGTCACGGCAGGAAAAGCAGCAGAACCGCAGGGCTGCTCTGAATGAAATGCAGTCATAGTTAATGTTATAAGTTACACCTGTGCTTTTGCTGCGATGACATGCCAGAAGGTTTATTATACTCGAGGAAAACTTTATAGTTTGTTCCACAGATTCAAAAAACAATTTGGCCTTAACTCAGTTTCACTTCCCTGATGTAACAACATAAATACATAATACTACAATATTTAATGGAGATCAAAAGTGTTCATCATTAAATAAATAAGTCATTTTTGAGAGTTTCACGGTTATATTTATTTGTATTTATTCATATAATTATAAATTTCATGATGTCTTATGTTTCTATTTAATATTGAACACTTTGGGTCTCCATGATAGTCACTTTCAGACAAGCTCTCTCCCTCTAACAGCCGGCTGTTGAGCATTTTGACCATGTTTTCTGGTCTTGTTCTTTTGTTTGGGCCGAGTCATCCTGAGACACAGTCTGTGAAGCTTCACCGCTCTGTCTTTTCTTTTCGCCCTCCTGGTGTTTTGCCTCCTGAGCGTCAGTCTAACTGCCTGTAGATGGTGCTGCTCCTCCACCTCTGCACTGCTCCCCTGCTCCAGCGGAGGGAGATCTGCTCTCACCAGAACTGCTGTACAGCTGTTGAAAAAAGAGGAGGCAGTGATGATATTATTGCTTTAGTACAAGTTCGAGGTGCTTGTACTTGAGTATTTCAATTTTATGCAATTTTATACCTTTACTCCACCACATTTCACAACAACAATCTAATAATGTCAGATATAATAATATATCAGCCACAGGGGACGATTTCTGCAGAGTGAGTGCTTTTACTTGATATTTTAGGTGAATATAGCTGATATTATTTTTGTACTTTTACTTAAGTTGGATTTCAATTGCAGGATTTGAAGTATTTTTACATTATTGTATCAGTAAGGTTACTTCCACCTCTACTCTACATAATTATCATAATATATTATATAAAAAGCTGATAAATCACACAGTGTTTCAGTGTTTTTCTCATAGCCCGGTGGTGTGGATATATATCTACAGTGCGTCTGTGTTCGTATACTGACGTTTTGCCTGCTGTGCAGTCCTGTGGCAGGAAGCAAGATTGAGACACATATCCAAGCAGAAGGGCCTGTACTTCGGTCAGTTTTCTTTGTTTAACCAAAGTCTGGAAAAATCTGGAAAGACAGCGAGAGAAAACAAACATCAGAGACCGACAGACAGACAGACAGACGCGCCAAAAAAAACAACAAACGCAGCAGATTTTACTTCTGCGCAGATTCAGAGAGTGTGACGGTGAATGTATGTGTGCACTGCTTTCGGCCTACTTTGTGTTATGAAACACCACACTAAATCTGCCTTGTCATACTGTGTATACACAGAAACAAAGGTGAGTGCACCATTATCACAAAGTCTGTATATTCTCTGCAAAGAGGGCTAGAAATATTTATTCCAGGGATTAGATCAATTTGTGTAATATAGACATGGTTTGACTCATCCCCTCGACTTGACTGGATGATTTTGCCAATAAAATACAGAGTTTTATGCAAAAAAAAATAAGCTACATTTTCAGCCTGATTGGTATCTATTGACTGGTAATGGTAGATTTACCTGATGGTACAGTTGCAGTGGTACAGCGTCCTGGGCTCTGGGTTGTGGAGGCCATATCTCCTCTGCTGGGGAAGGATCTTGTTCCTGCACTCATCGAGATCCTTATAGACACCACATGACAGCTGCATCTCTGTGGAGGGGGAGGCATCGAGGGACATGTTTGGTTTCGTTATTTTTGTGTAGAGAAATAAACCGAGGTGCTGGAGAGAAGTGCGTGATAATGAATACCTGCGGTGTCAGCATCCGGCTCAGTTCGGTTTTTGGTGGGTAAAGTGTTCTCAGGTACGGAAACTTTGGGTCCCTCCGGTGTGTTTGTGACTGTGGAGGTGGTGACATTGGTGACAGGAGTGATGGAGGCTGAGGGTGAGCTCGTTGACGGTGTAGGGACGGTGGACGCAGCAGCGGTGATGGAGAAGAGCTGTGGGTCTGCAGGTATGGTGGCGTTGGCGTTGGAGCTGGTACTGTTAATGCTGACCTCTGACTCGTACAGTGTGGGTGGATGGACATCAGCATACAGAGCCATTTTAGTCTCTTTACACCTGTTGAAGTCATGTAAAGGACGTGTTTGAAATTTTGGGAAATACAGTTATTTGCTTTCCTGCAGAGAGTTAGACGAGAAGTTATATATATACATTGCACATCATCTAAATCACTGATAAATCACAAAACTTATTTATTGATTTGTGCTCCAGATCCAAACCTATATACACCACAGTCTTACTAAATAAATTAAACCTTTACTTACATTCCAAACCAGTTTCTCTCTGTGCACTGGAGTCGGTGGGAGAACTCAAAGCAGTGCATCTTCAGCAGGTTAAAGAAGGTGTAGCCCACCACGTCAGCGATGCTGTCGTTCGCCTCCATCAGACAACTATGAAACCTATAACGTGTCGTTTTGGGTCCAGAATTAGAAATAAAAATCATCGAAGAAAGCACACACAGATAAAATGAGGTGGTGAGGATACAGTAATAAGTCCCTACTTGTTGTCGCAGTCGCAGTGAGACATGGTGAAGATGTTGCTGTTGAAGACACCGAACTCTGACTGAAAGGACAGGATGGTGTATTTGCACTGGTCGTGTTCCCGGCAGCAGCTGTCCGTCTCTGCAAAGACTCCTGCAAGAGATAAGGCGACAGTTTTATTCCAGCCTGATGAAATGATCATTAAAAACGTCCCTGCATCTTAAGTCATTTACCAGCAAAATTTCAAAGTGTGTTTATACTGAGTCAGTTTTTCAGAACAAGTGAAGCAATAAACATTTGATCGGCGAGTTAAAGGGACACGCCGCTGAAGTTACAAAGGCAGTTTATGAGTCATCAGGACTCTGTGGCTCTGGAGGAGCGTTGTCAAGTCTGAGAAAACCACTTAAAGGTATTTTGTGGAGTTTGTGACCACTAGTGGCGCTGTAGAGCGAGCGAGTGCCCGTTTTGTTTGTTCCTGTACACTGTTGACAAGATTCACTGTATTCCACTGCCCTACAGGTGGGGGTAAACAGCCGAGAAATACAGCAATGCAACAACAAAGGCAGGGAACTCATAGCAAGTAAACAAGTTTAAAAATCTTAAGAAAAAAAATCTGATGAATTTATGAGGAAGGAAGTTTGTTTGCTCATGAGAAAATGTATTTAAACTTCCAGTGATCCAGTGATTTGGGGGCCACAAGTCAGGAAGTCTCGGCTTCTGCCGCTTCACTTCCTGCATGGAAGTGCAATATTAAATCACGGAGTGCCGCTTTAAGTTATTAGGCTCATTTCTGTTCATATGACATCTGCTGCATGTCTGCCTGTCCTGAAAGAGGAATCTCTCTTCTCTCTCTTCTGTTGCTATTCCTGAGGCTTCTGAGTTTCTCTCCTTGTCTGTTTCGAGAGTCTAAAGAGAAATGTGTTGGACGCTGTGATGAACAAATGTGATTTTGTTCCACTTAAAGAGACGCTGAGTCGGCTTCACGCCACCAGGAATTCAACATTTCTAACAAAAAGTCTGCAACTGGAGGGTGTAGGATTTTGAAAGATGTGGACATTTGCCAGGCAGAGGAATTCTAATAAAGGAGGCTGTTGAGTTGCATTATGGGAAACGTAGGATCCAGTTTTGCTGGAGCTCAGCCCATGTGCTAAGGACAAACAGTCAGCACACCTCAGTTTCTGCTGCATCAGATTTTACAATTCTTTTCTTTTTAAAAATAAGTCACAAGTCCCACAACTTTATAGAAGGACAATAATAAATTGTTTCCCATCTGTGACTTTTACATGAATATAATATTGAACTATTTAACATCTTGTGGCTCTCATCACAGGAGACTTGGAGTGGACATGAGGTGTTAACAGGTTGAAAGAAAGAAGAACAAGAAAATGCAAAATGCAAACATTCAAGAAGGAATAAATAAACATATTTGTTTCTTATTCCTCTAATTGTCTCTCTCTAATGAGCTCTAACCAAGCTCATACATGGACAAACTTAGAGTGAGATATGAAATCAACCTACCCAGATCTGCATATGATGGCGCCTTGTTGCCAGAGCCGCACCAGAGAGTCCCGGGTACAATGAAACCGCGCTTTACACGCTTATGGATCTTGACCTCTGACCTTTCATCTTGACCTTGACTGTTCTGAGCGACGCTGTTCCTCCTCCTCCTCCTCCTCATCGGCTTTTTCCCTGTGCGCCCCCCGAGCTCGGACCCCCCGGGCCCTGGAGAAGCCAGAGAGACGCACTGCTCCTCGCCCCCAATCATCGACTCCACATCGAAATTTTCATCCGGCTCATCGGAAAACTCGTGCGCGCGCTCCAGGCACAGAGAGAAATAGTTGTGGATCACTGCCGCGTCGTCGCTCCAGGCGCAGCTGAGCAGAGCGCGCTCCTGCCCGGACCAGGCGCTGTGGTAGAGCCGCACGGATGGAGAGCCCCGCCGGAGGAAACTGTAGTGCACTTCTCCGTTAGACAAAACTTTAGACCAGGCGCAGAGGACCGAGGTTTCCGCAGCCCCCAACCCCAAGAGTGAAGATGTCAAAATGAGAGTTAAAAGAAGAAGAGGAGCGATGTGCGTCATGGTGGCGCGTGGAGGAAGCAGCGGCTGAATGAAAGAGGCTGAAGAGGCTGAGCTTCACCAAAACAAACTGTGGCCTCACTCACTGAGGACCTTATGACAGATTGACAGACTCCAGGTCGGTTATAAATGAGAAGGAGGGGGGAGGAGGCGCGCGGGGGTGTTTCAGTGGACCTAAAATAAACGCAACATCCAAATCAGCCGGAGTCATGTGACCTGTCAGAGGAGTCAGACATCAGTCTCTCTCTCTCTCTCTCTCTCTCTCTATCTCTCTATCTCTCTGCCAGTGACCATGACATAGGCCTATTGATCCCCACACACACACACACACACACACACACACACACACACACACACACACACACAGGATATGTTTATCAATCTGAAAATGTGACTAATATTGATAAGTGACTGCCAAAAGGCTTTAAAGTAGCCTGATCAATTTATATTGATTGATAAATGCCACATGAGACAAACAGCCATTTGTTTTCTTGCCCAGTTACTTTTGCTGTCCTCAGTTTTTTTTTCACTTTCTTGGGCCAAGCAGATAAGAGCTGGTCTATTACTACAACTGTTGAAGTGTCAGTATGAAACCACAGACTGTGGCTAACTTAGCTTAGCACAAACACTGCAAACAGAAAGCTCATTGATTAAAACACATCTGTTTGTTAGTCTATGTACTTGACTGGACTACTTTATGGTCAGTGGAATAATGTCAGGTGGTCTACCTGTAATATCAGGTACCTGGTATTAGTCTCACCTCATGTAAAGACTAAACAACACACACACACACACACACACACACACAGCTCAGCAGAAAGAAGGAATGAACCAGAAACATTCAGCATCTAATATTTAGTCAGGTGCTTCCTTACACTCAGACTCAGTAAGGTGAACAGCAATAACCAGTTATATATATCTATATATCCGTGGAACAGCGCCCCCACTTGGCAGCACTTTACAACAGTTAACCTCACGTCACCTTGTTACAAGAGCTTAGAAAAACCTCAGTTTATCTGTTTATTATCTTCTCCTTTCAGAGTTTGATTGAATTGTGCCGGGAACATCATATTTGAATGTTGAAATTATTTGTTTATTGCACAGATATCTGGTGTTTATCCAGCCGAGGCCGTCGAGTGACTGCTGCTGTGATTTGACCGAAGCTCCAGAACGTCAGTAGCAGTGACAGTGTTCAGTGATGTTGTTGTTGTTGTCATCGTCACTGGCATCAGTTCTGTCTGTTTGTGTTTGTTACAGATCTCCTCTGGTCAAACAGACAAAAATAAAACTGTGTTCGAGGTGTGCTTCTTTCATGTCAGTGAAGTGGATGACTTCATTTATCTGTGGTGTTTGTCAGGTGTTTTATTTTCAGTGTCCTTTCGATGCAGTTTAGTAAAACATTCACATGCAGGTCAACTGTCCTGTCTCTGTATCAGGGTTTACTGGAATTTCCATTAAGACATTAAGGTTTAAATTGGTGTATATGACTAAACAAATATTAGCAATGAAATATATAATAAATGAATATGGAGATATTATTTTGATATGTTGAGGGGAGCGTGTTGCAGTCAAGAGGAGGTCGAGCCTCTGTCTCTCCTCCAATCATTTTTCTACAGTCACTAATCTACAGCACATTTATGGAAAATCACAAGGAAGGTTTGTTGTAAAGTATAAAACGTAAAACTTCAGCTTCCGTCAGATATTTTTTGAGTGATTCAACCTGTTTAATTAACACTGATGTAGTCTTTATTCATCTCGATGGACTGAATTTGAACGAGACTGAAAATGATACTGAAATTCTCTAGTTTTTATTTCAGATAATTCCTTTATAAACGAGTGTTATGGTCATGTTTATTCAGACAGATGCTACCCCCCCACCCCCCCCCACCCAACCCCCCGCCCCTAAAGCAAATACATCAGCTTATAATAATTACTTTTATGACATGTCCTTGAGTGACAGGAGAGGGTAACAGGAGCTTGAGGGGGGTTAGTTTGGTCTAATTTGTGATCTCAAATCACAGATTGTGTCCTCAGTGTGGACATGAGCTGTGAGCGGGACGACCACAGAGCGACTGTGAGGTGAACATATCCAGAATTTTACAAGGAAACAGCAGAAACTAAACGTCATTCTGAGCAACATTAAAAAAATTTTTTTTAAAGATGATCAAACTCTAAATTCATTTATAACTTCAGACTGACAGTAAAGTCTGTAAATTATTCATTTACATTTTATTTCTCACCTGTTTTCTGACAAAAACAAGAGCAGACGTGAGTTTTACAGATAAATTACTGAATGAATGTATAATTTCACACATTTACAAGTTGCTTATTTTGCTCTGTCGTCCGAACGTCTTGGGGTTACGTCAGGTCAGCTGTGTTGATGGATCTTTATTATTAAATGTAAATGTTGTATCTGCAGATGGGATGGGAGAACGTGGATTATCTCAAATTCAAGGCCAGAAGTTTTCAGAGTGTAACAAGCGCGTAAACTTTTACCCACTTGGAGAGAGGTATTATCAGGAGGGAGGTCAAAGTTCACCAACGTCTCAGCTGCGTGTCCGTCTGAGCTGATTGGTTCAAACCTCACCTGATTCAGCCAAAGTTTCCTGCCATGTCACAGTGTATATAAAAAAGGCGGAAGAGCAAAGGAAGTGCAATGATGTCTTTATTTATTAGCCACATGTTCGCTACACTATGAGTTCAGACATGCATCAACATGAACACAGAGAGAAAAATGTAGCTGAACCAGATCGATTTAATTAACCTGCAGTTAGAATATATCCATCAAATGTACGTGTGGTTTCCTGGAGCAGCGCTTACGTTGCATGACTGAATTCGTTCGTCATAATTAGACGTCATGCAGAAGCATTTTTCCAGCAGAAAGACAGAAAGCTCACACATGCACAGGAGGAGGTGACACAGTGTTGTGACAGTCGTGAGAACGAGACCAACATTTTATCTGCATCGAAACGCAAATGCAAATCAAACGGGGAGAGTTCTGTTCACATCGGCTTCAGCAAACCGAAAAACACCTGCTCGTGTCCCGTTTAATATTGAACATACGCACGGTAACGTCTGCGCAATGACACAAGTGGAAAAATGCATGTTTTGGTGATGCAAGCACTTGGACAACGTGGTCACATAGATCAGCTGATATCACAGTACGATGATCTCGTATGACACAGATCAACATGAGGATAAGAGAGGTCAGACAGAAAAGTGGGATTTCCCTGGAGGCACACGTCATCACAACATACTGCCTGAAAGACAATGATAACAAGTTTAATCTTCTCCATAAAATATGATAAATCACTGTTCAATCATTACCGCCTGTCAGGTAAGGTTTAATTATCACATGATAAAGTTTATGATATGATACCAGTGAAAATGGCAACATGGCAGCGTCCTGGTTTTACTCAGTGGTCACTCCTTATTACAAAGAGCCCCAGGGTCGACATCCATGTTGGTCACCTGAAAACAGCTGGAAATGTAGCTTGCACATTTTTACTTTGGGACAACCTACATGAAAAGCAAGAGGATAATATCTGTCTACCCGTGCTCACAGGAAGACAATATTCTACAGGGAGGAAGAAGAGAGAAAGAAAATCCACAGGAGAGGAGGAAGATGTTTTAATCCTCGAAGTGAACAGAGTTGTCATTTAGCAGAACATGCCAGCACTCGATCTTCTTGTCTTTGTTCTTGAGGCATTCGTACCAGTGCTTCAGACACTCTCCTTTAGCCTGGATGCCTAACTGACATCCTCCTGGAGGCAGACAGAGGAGTGAGCGTCAACACGTCAGCAAAGACCAAGCCTTGACGTACATGCTAACACGCTCACAACGACAATGCTAACATGGTGATGATGTGTGATGATCATGTGATAAGTTTGAAACTAGACATGACAATTAATAAGAAAAACACACATAAACATATATAATTATATATATATGTTGTTTTAATAAACTTGTATATATGAATTAAATATATGTTGTTAACATATATAGTTGTAAAATGTTATAACATATAAAAATTCATCATATAGATAATAATTAGAATCGAATTTTACTCTGGCTATTTCATACATGTTATAAACTTACATCTTTATATATCCTGAAGATGTATATATGTGATAACAATATATCCCCTTATAGGTACCAAATGACCAAAGTCATTTAGGATTCTTCCTCTGGGGACCATGAATGTATGTTTATATTTCAGAGTTGACCAACCAGCCAAGCAACAGACATTCCCATCACGCTGTATTCATGGGTAAAAATGACAAACTGGATGAACAGGGGAAACGTGATTACAAATCAATAGTTGCACTTACCAATGAAATCATTGGACTTTCCCATGTCGTAGTCCCAGACTGAGATGTCCAGGGTTTTCTTGGCGAGTTCAGCGTGTTTGATGTCGTAGCTGAATTCCTGAAACACAGAGATGAGTTTATTACAAAATGTATAACTGGAATCGGGGTAAGCGGAGGACGACAAAGTCCAGTATTAGCAAATAAAAACAGTTTAGAAAAAACTGACCTCATTAAACTCTGGATTGA
This sequence comes from Seriola dumerili, assembly GCF_002260705.1. NCBI lineage: Eukaryota > Metazoa > Chordata > Actinopteri > Carangiformes > Carangidae > Seriola > Seriola dumerili. The sequence continues at coordinate 954,040 of NW_019174302.1, read as the reverse complement.
GAGTCTTCTTTTTTATCTGGGTCTTGTTTTTAGCTTTTTTCCCCATATCTGGCTTCAGACATCTACAGCACAAAAACACCAAGAAGGAGATCGAGTCATTCTAGCTCAGGATGAAGGAACAGTTCAACAGTTTTGGCAATATGTGTTTTTACATCCAGCCAGAGTCAGGCTAGCTGTTTCCCACCGTTTCCAGCCTTTATGCTAAGCTAAGCTAACCATCTCCCAGCTGTAGCTTCATATTTAAAATACAGACATTTTTTTTCATATGTCCACATCGGAGCTGATCCGTACAGTGAGGTAAAACATACACTTTGACGAACGGGTCAGAGTATCCATTGGAGTCCATGGCGGCCAGGTGAGCACAGCGGACCACGCCCACTATGAGACGACCCTGCTGAGTGTTGTACATCAGTGACACCAGGATACGACCTCTCTCCTCTGAATCCTCACTCTCATTCACCTGCACACACACACACACACACACACACACACATACACACACATAAAGTAATGCTACAGTCCATTTCACTGATCCTCATGCTCCTTTGCCCTGTGCACATATCTGAAGGGATTATACTGAGGAGGTTAATGGAGGATAATGTAAACGCTTAAGTGCAAAAGTATCTACATGTGAGATTTATGCAACAGGATTAACTCAACATTTTGTAAAGGTTATGTGAACACTGTTTTTGTGTCTTATTCCTTTTCACATACTCAAAAGATTAGAAATATTTTTTATTATTATCAACAAATCAAACAAAAAGATTGAAATAAAAAATGTGTTAGAGGACATTTTTAGGACTATTTTAACCCACATTTGGTGCTCTAGTGAGTATTTGGGGACGGTGACTGTGACCATCAGGGATCTTTATTCCCCAAATTTAAAGTCTGTACATCTCCCAGCGGGGGGGGGGGGGGTCACTGGGATCATGTTTAGGGGAGGTAACACGAGAGCAGGGAGTGAAAACGAGTTCCCATCATGACTGACTGAACGAATGTAACTGATAGCGGAAACATTGAGTTTCCTATTGACAGTGATACCGGACCTGTTCAATAAGGTCGGTATCATATCAGAGCATCCATACCTTTATAGCTCAGAGGAATAACATACACCAGGTTTTTGGATACACACACACATCCCTTGGTAGTAGGATGCATTCACTGTCACCACACTCCTCCTGTAACTTACATCGTCCTCATAGAGAGCCATGCCGCGGGCTGAGCCTCCGACGGCCTTCTTCACCTGCACATGAAGAAAACCAGTCAGAACAAACAAAACATAAACAAGACTGGAAAATTTAATATGACAGAAGTCAGAAAACAGTATTAAAGGAATAGTTCAGCATTTTGGGAAATAGTTTTATTTGCTTTCTTGTGTCATATTCGAATGGTGGCTCTGAAGCTACAGTTAGCTTAGCTTAAAATAAAGACTGGAAACAAGGGGAAACTGGTAACTTGACTTTGAATGAAGCAAAAATCCACTTATCAGCATCTCGAAAGACCCTTAACTAAAACGAGTCATATGTTGTTTTATCCATACAAACACACAAAGGTAATGACAAGTTGCGGTTTTGCAGTGGGGGCGGGGTTAGACTATCTGCTGAACCATTTCCTGTTTCCAGTCTTTATGCTAAGCTAACCAAACTGTCTCCTGTCTCCATATTTAGCATATAGACATGATACATATCGATCTTCTCATCAAACTCTCGGCAAAAAAGCAAATAATCATAATTCCCAAAATGATGAGCTATTCCTTTAAAGGTTCTAGTGCTATAGATCAGTGAAAAAATAAATAAAAATATTTTATATATATTATAAAATAACATATTTCCTCACTTATCTCAGCTTGTAAACAGGTTTTTGACAAAGCAAAACAATCACCTATAGTCCATTTAGTAGCAGTTCTGGATGTTTCAATCATCTCTCATGATCTTCATCTGTCATGTTATTGTTTTATGTTATGGTTTGATGAGTGTTAAGGACTTCCTGTCTATGTTGGCTTAAATGTTTAGGTTCAAAGTTCCTTCTTGACTTTGGAAACAGCAGCTGACAAAACAATCTCACCTCAGCTGCTCCGGAGCTTTTGATCATCTCACATGATCATCTTCCATCAGTAGATGGCGTTGTCATGAAATTATAAATGTTCACATTTCCACTTAAAATGAGATTATTTTGTCAGCAGCTGTTTTAAAGAAACAGAAAAATGAACTTGTTGAACCATGTGGTTCTCAAAACATGAATAAATTACATGTAAAAATTTAACATTAACGTCTTTCTCCAGCAGCTATTTTCTTGAGGAGGAAATTGTTTTATAGAGATTTGGGTGAACTGTACGGAAGCCTAGAAAGGCCACACTTTCAAATGTTTTTTTGTGGAGCTCTGTTTTCTCCAGATAACGGAATAACTATCCCATTATCTCAAGAAAACAAAGCTCCGTTATCTCGAGATAACGGGATCATGAAATATTCATGAGTATGGCCTTTGTAGGCTTCCGTAGAACCGACCCTTTAGGTCAAACATCTAAAAATACATTTGACATTCGACAGCCTGAGATCTGCTCCTCGGGGCTCACCGGGATCACTCTCTCCAGACAAACGTTGAAGTTCTTCTTCTGGTTGAACGTCAGTTTCTTCAGAGCGACTCGCGTCTCCCCGATGAATTCGTTGTGTCCGAACTTGTCCTCGTCGCTCACTGAAAGCCTGAAGACAGACAGTTCACTCTACGATACTTTCATCGTCATGTAGCTGCCACGATGACGGCGGTAAAGCAGGTGGCGGTCGATTCTTACCGGAGAGTTTTGCGCGACATTTCGTCGTCGGTGATGCCGTGGTAGACGAGCGTCTCGTTCCACACGGGGTTCAGAGTGGTTTTAAGTGTCTTGGTGCGAAGCTTGTTGGACTGGGAGAGGACAGAAACCATGAGAGGAGAAACATAATATAATTTGGAAATAACCGTGGAACCGGAGCTCATCGACACGTCAAACCGCTTCGCTTCGAGCAAACAAAGTGCTCTGTTTCACTCGAGAGAATAACACAATAAAGACAATTCTCCACGTCATAAATCAAGTCCCAAACAGCGTGAGCTCTTCTATTTGATGCCACGAGCATTAGCTGATGGGTTACTGCTGCATTATATAATATGAGAGCATCCCAAATTGAATAAACACACCCCAACACCTCCTAATAAGCTGTGTGTGTGTGTGTGTGTGTGTGTGTGTGTGTTATAAACCCACTGAACGCCACGTTTCTTCACAGCGCGTTAGCTGCAGCTTTTACACCATGATTCAGTTTATTTAAAGCGACACTAATCACAGTTTTCAGGCTCTGCAGAAGATGTTTTTAAATCTTTATTTTGCAGCCTGCAGCTTTATTGTTTTGCTCTCGTGAACCTGGTTTCCAGCAGCTGCATCAGACCTCAGGAGGTATAAAATAAAGTGGTTGTACCTTACTGGCTCCAGGTAACAGGTGCAGCTTCACGTACGGGTCAGCGAGTCCGTTTGAGTCCATCGGCTTCAAACCCTGAGACACAGAGACAGAGACGGATTCAGCAGAGACATTCATTCAGCCGTCATTGATTACACATGTCTCTACAGCTCTAATTAGTCAATCAATCAGTTATTGGTTAGGCTTTGTCTTGTCTTGTCTTGTCTCATCTTGTCCCATCTTTAATCTTTTCTTGTCTTGTCTTCTTCTTATTTTGCCTCATCATTTCTTGTTTTGTCTTGTGCCGTCTTATTCTTGTCTCATCTCGTCTTATTTTGGCTTATCTCATTAGTCTCATCACATCTTGTCATATTTTTGTTGCTTCTCATCGTGTGTGTGTGTGTGTGTGTGTGTGTGTGTGTGTGTTTACCTTAGCTTTAATGATACAACAGTGCAGGGCGTGGTTCTCCTGTTGGTAGAGGAGACTGAACTCCAGACATCCCAGAGTCGCTGCCAGAACAAACACACAGGAAAACGTCAGACTCCGACAGAGAAGAAGAATCTGATTTTTAACTGGGCTCCTGTTACAGAAACCAGTTTCCCTCTGAAGCAGATAAACATTGATTTGTCACTTGTCATCGCTCCACTGGGAGCGTCTGCAGCAGCTGTAGACGCTCCAGGAGGAGCTGACACTATTTCAAGTGATAAAAGGAGTAAAAAGCTAAACGTGTGGGACACCTTCTCCTCCTTCAGATCAGGGGGTTCACTTTAGGAAAATAATCAATCATACTTCCATCGTCTGAGTCGTAGTCATTGTCCTCGTCCTGTGTTCGACCTGGAGCTGGTCTCGGGGGAGTGGGATTGTCGGCGGGGGGGTGGGCAGGTGGAGCGGCTCTGGTCGCAGGAACATGAGACGAAACGGAGCTGGAGACAACAGGTTGTCTCTTGTCCTCCACAGCTGGAGCGGCCGCCGTCTCTTGCCTGTCTGAAAGCTGTGCAGCTGGAGCCAGAGACGAAAAGGCACAAACTCTGAAGCCTGAAACATCTTCCTCAGACAGTGACGTTGATGTTGAATGTTTTTGAACGCTGCCCGGAAGCGTGGGGCTTATTCTTAGAAGGGAGCGTCGCTTCCTTACCTGAGGTGGGGGCTGCCTGCTGTGCGTTCGCCCGGGGTGGTTTGGAGGCCAACACATGTCCCTCTGTCTTCATTACAGCTGCTGGACGGGACTGACTCTCATTATAGCTGTCAGCTGTTGTTCTTGCCGTCTGCTCCCATTGTTCTGATCCACGGGACCGCTGCTGCTGTGGCTCTGTGCCGAGCTCTGAGGAGACACAACAAGAGTTTCACCTCCGCCGCCGCGGCCGCCGCTCGCACCAGCACTCTCCTTTACACCGATATCACCGCTCTCATGACCGATGACATTTTAAAAGGTCCATCACGCTCTTTTCTACATCTCAGTCTCTCTCTCTCTCTTTTTCTCTGTTGCACATTTCTTTTCTTTTCCAGAGTGGTGTACCTCCCTCCCTCCCTCCCTCCCAACCCCCAGCCATCAGCTCTGCTCACCACCAAAATGATGGTTTACAAAATTATAATAAAATACTATTAAACATATATCAACACGTTTATATGCGTGTTTACATATCTGTAAATCAAACTAAATAAACAGAATGAAAAGAGGATACAGTCTCATTTGGTAAAGATCAAACTCATGAAATTAGTTTGGCAGATATTGATTCCCAAAATCTGAGAAATGAATCCTGTATTTGAATGAAAATATGACTTTTTTTGTTTGATCATGTGTGTAAGTCTTTCAGTTTCTACACAAGAAGGAAGTTCATTGATCCAAAGACGCCAAGATGGTTCACAAACACAAAGACGTTTCGCTTGTAACAGGCAGAGATTAACCCTCCCTGTGTGTCAGGGGCATGAAATATCACAGTATATATTATAGTTATGGATGAATAATAAGTTACTTAAGCAGATAAAACATGTAACAGGACGATAATGAGAGTTTGTTTTTCAGGGCTTGTTAATGAAACTGAAGGTGTAAAGTCTTTTCTAACACTTCAGGAGGTTTAACCAACTTCCTGTCATGAGTTCTCAGGGACAAAGCTTTTGGGAAAAAGACCAAAGAATCCAAATCTCCAGGAAGACAGGAATCTTTTTTGTGGATTATGTTGGAAATAGTGTTAATTATTTCTTTTCTGGACACATGAAATTGAATTTATTTTCTCTCCCAACAATGAAACCTACAGCCAGGATGATTCTGTGTCGCACGGACGCGTTAGGACAGAAGTGGCCTTTATAAAGTACGGCGGTGCCAGCTCGTGCAAAGTTTAGTTCGTAAAAAGGATCGTTGCGAAATTAAATTGGGAGCCAATGTAAATTTTTAGAGCGATGTCAGAATTGCAAAAAATCTTCCTCAGCAGCGTCAAGTTGCATTTGGCATCATTTCCAAACATGAAGCAAGTTTAGTTGCTTAACTGAAGCGGGTGTAACCACATAGCCGTAATAAAAGTGGTGCTACTACTAAAACCAGTGTTTGCACATGATTTTCAAATGTAGGCCAAAAGTGACATCAGGGCTGCAGCGGCCAACTTGGCATCAGGAGCTAACGCACCATGGCACTGGAGTTTTGTGCCAGTTTCATTTTGTGCGGCGCGTTCTGTAATAACATCAGACAGTCATGACCCGTGGCCAGTGTGTCTCCATGATTGTGTTGGAATGAAACATGAACACCGTTATTTGCCATTTGCCAAGAATAGACTTTTCTATTCTCAAAGTAGTTCTGACTGTTAGTTTATTTATTCTAAGTGCTTTCAAACACCAATTATACTGTGTCATCGTATCAAAGACACGTTGGTAAAAACGTCATAAAATTTAAATTATTACATCAACACTTTTAAACAGATCAATACTTTTAATTAATGCACTAATGATTTTGAATAGATTTTTTATTTCTACTGTGGATTCACTTACAACCCAAGTAATACTGACTATTAATGTTTCATGTGTACTTATACTAATATAATATATATAGCTTTAATATAATATATCTAAACATGTAGGCTAACGAAATGAAACTCTAACATTAACACTTTAAGTATACTTCATAATAATATATGAAAATCCATAAATAATATTTTGAATAATGTAATTCTTGTACACTATTGTGTATTCTTAGAAATAATACACTTACTGTTGACGTAGTACTTCCTATTAGTCCTACTAGAGGATTACGACACTTTAATATATTTTTCTGGTATTTAAATTTAAATTTAGCTCCAAAACTAATAATGTTCTTCAAATATACTTATGTGGTATATGAGAGTATTTAAGTGGGTTCCAGTGAATTGTATTCTTGCTGCTCTACATGCTCATCATTGTCTTGGTCTATGAGTAAATCCACACCAGAGTTTGAAACTGAATGTCTTTGTACGGGTTACCGTGTCCCGGAGGACGTGTTGCAGGTTCCTGCGGTCCAGCGCCGGCCGCCGGAGCAGAGCTGCTCTCAGTGCTGGACTGTCGAGGTGTGGACAGAGGGAGGGGGGCGGGAAGACCCTGCTGGTCTCGTCCCTTGAAGAACCAAGCTCCTGAACGCTTGTGTATCTGCGGGAACACACGGTGAAGTCTAGTTAAGGATGGAAACTGCTGGGTTTATATGAAACAGTACAGTGTAATCACGGTTCTGCAGACACACAATGGCTGACCTTTAAAACAATAGAAAAAATAAAGATGTAGCACCATGACATCATCCACGTGTTTCTGAGGCGACGTTTTGAAGCTTGAGTTTGGTTTTTCATCTTCCCACCGAAAATATCAGAATCAGAAAAATTTGAACTTTAGCCAAAAGAGAGAAATTAGTTTGGAAAAGCCACAAACACCAAAGCTGTGTGTGTGTGTGTGCGTGCGTGTGTGTGTGTGTGTGTGTGTGTGTGTGTGTGTCAATCAACCAAACTTAATACTAAATGTCTCTCTAATTATTAATTGTTTTCTTTTTGTTTGTTTCTGTTTCTACCTGATGAAGGTCAGTCCAGTATTCCCGCTCTTTTTGCTCTGTGTTTGGTCTCCACCGGCTCCTGATGAAAAACATATCTGACTCTTTTATCTGCTAAATGTTTGTAAACGTTCTCCAGCTGATCAGAGCGTTCTCCCTGAAAACATCTGTCTGCTGCTGGAAACGATGCCGATGAGAGGGAAACAAAACAATGAGCCGAAAAAGGCTAAAATGGTGCGTAGAGCTGAAGGAAACCACTTCCTCAACACAATTAGTCAGTTGATCCATTGTAAATAGAAAATATTGATCCGTGAAGCTTTAAAACAGCTATAATCAATACCTCTTTAACAATGTATAGCATGACAATGTGACATAGATTACCAATAGTGATGAACCTGCAGCTCCCTTCACATTCATGGAGCTTTAAAGAGCGTTTCAACTCATTGTTTATCCTCCAGACACAACTTCACTGATGTGTTTCAGAGCATCGGTTCTGTGCTCAGCAGGCAGCTGTATTCAGAGAGAGTTAACCCTTCCCACCCGGTAACAGAGTCACGACGATGTTGTCGTTTTCTTGGAGCTCATCCGTCGATTCGTGTGATTGTTCTCGTGTGTGTGATCTCACTGGCGAATTACAGTTTATTTCTTCTTTTCTTTTGTGCTGTGAAACAGACACAGGACCGCTGTGTATTCGCAGCATTACAGAGGAGTTATCCTGCGCGTGACTGACAGGAGAGAGCATTTATTTAAAGAGTGTGCCCCCCCCCCCCCCCCCAGGCAGAGACCTCAACAAACACAGCAGCATCATCAGAAGAGCACTGTGCAACTGCATCAGAGAGCAGACCTTTTTGTTCATGTTTTATATTGATCAAAAATACTATCTGTATTTTTTAAAAATTAAATAAGGGCTGAAATAAACACCTATTATTCCTTTTGAAAACGGAGGGCGTATCAATGGAGGGTAATTTTCCAGGCCAGTGGACGGTGAAATGCAATTCTGTGCTGAAAGGCGAGTCTAAAAGCTAGAAAATGGTTCATGTCATGAGAAACGTTTTGCTTCTGGAGGCAGGAGAATGACATAATGGGATAATTTGGCATCATGAATTTTTTTTTTCGGCAGATTTTCCCTCCACTCACCTCTTGGTGTTCACTGCAGATTCTGCACAGCCACGCGGGGCACGACCTGCTGTTGCTCCTGATGCCACATTTGCTGCACATGTGCTGCAAAGAGGCAAAAACACGACAAGATGCACATACGGAGGCGCAGAGTCCCGCTCAGATTCAGTGTTTGACAGCAGGTGCACAGAGCACATATATTTTTACAGTTCACATGGCATTAACCTCGCCTTAGTCACTGAGAGCAACAAGAAACAGAGTGTGATGCACAAGACCAGGGAAGACACAGTGTGTGTCAGAACAAGTTAGCGTACGGGCCACTGGCTGCTCATCGCCATAGGAAACCTCTAAGGAGCAACACAACACTATAGAAAATATAGTAAACAGAAGCTCAGTCCCTACGACCTCTGGCGACACGTTCTCTGCTACTGTGGAGTCTGTTTTCTCTCTGCCTTAAGACAGACGTCCACCAACCTTTTTACACTGCACACAGAGGACAGCTGTGACCCCCTGCGGTCCGAATGACGCCCCACACAGCAGGCAGTGCGACTGTCCGTCACCACACGCCGTCTTCTTGATGTTGTCCAGACGACTGGAAAGACGCCTGAGAACTCACGCAGATAAATGACAAAACATGACACAAGTTGTTAGACCAATAATCATGCAACTCACAGAGCATCTCTATCTGCATCTCTATCTGCATCTGAGTCTGCATCTCTATCTGGATCTCTGTCAGCATCTGCATCTGTGTCTGATTCTCTGCATCTGCATCTGCATCTCTCTCTGCATCTGCTTCTGCTTCTGTGTCTGCATCACTATCTATATCTGCATGTCTATCTGCATCTGCTTCTGCTTCTGCATCTGCATCACTATCTACATCTGCATCTCTATCTGCATCTGCTTCTGCTTCTGCATCTGCATCTCTATCTGCATCACTATCTATCTCTGCATGTCTATCGGCATCTCTATCTGCATCTGCATCTGCTTCTGCATCTGCGTCTGCGTCCACATCTGCATTTGTATCTGCATCTGCGTCTAGACAACATTAGACCACAGTTTCCTCTCTCACCCGATCCTCTCCTGCTCTGTGGCCTCCATCAAGGCCGCACGAGCCAGGACGCTGTTGATGATCTCCTTCTCCTCATCCGTGAGCTCCTCCCCCAGGGGGCCGCCAGACCTGTTCATCGTCCACCTAGACCTGAAGCCAAAACACACACACACACAAATATACACACAGAGTGTAAGTGGCGTGAAAAGTGAAAACGCAGCTCGGACAAAAAGGCCAAAACCTCCAAAAAGAGCAGAACTGAGGAGACACTAAAATCTCAGGACAGGAACACAGCTGGAAAACATTCAGGACTGAAGCAGCACGGAGCCACTGAAGACGCTGTCACACACAATAACACACAATGAGGTGATTAAGTTAATAATGCACGTCTGAGCTGTGACCAAGTGATCGTCTGTGAGCAAATGACATGCATTTTGTTCATCAGTCTCTAACTAGAGCCTGAGGGCCACACAGATGAGGAAACTCCAAATTTCAATACAACTTCTAATTTAATTTCTTGAGTTCAGTTCATCCAATTTAAAACTTTTACTTCTGTAGAATAACAACAGAAAATTTCTACTCCTGTCAATTTACTCTGAGTTATAGAAACTATATTTACACACATTGTTCTGATTATATTTACTTGAGTTTAATATAAATTGCACAGACTAATTGTTTTTCTCACATTAATCAACTAAAGATCAGGAAGGTTGACAAGTTAACGAACTTTCTTGCAGATTAAGATTTGAAGGAATCGGGACTCGGAAGACAGAGTTTGATTTTTTTTTGACACAATTTTAGATTTTTCTCTAAATCCTGATCATCTGTGTTTCACAGCACCAACATCTTGTAATTGTTAACCTAACGAATAAACATTTTTAGAATTTAGTGCCAAGAAATGATTTTTTTCCCCATTTTAAATGTTTTAATTGAATTATCTCAGTGATCTGTCAATAATCTTCAGCATAAAAACCCTTTTTATTTCACATTTCAAAAAGCAAGTTGCTCCTGACTCTGCAACAATAAACACAACACTGATCCCAGCAGAGAGGTAAACCTGGAGACACAACTGTTATTATTTGTCATGAAGTTTAAGCGGCATTATTCTAAACATGCAAAGACGTGTGGAGGAAGAGGAGGAGGAGGAGGAGGAGGGAGGGAGGAAGATGAGCCGTTCAGTCCTAATTATCACCACACATTTCTACACGTGGTGGGAAAGCTTCCAGTGTGACCGTCTGTAAGGTTTTTACAGAAACCAAATTTCCAAATGCAGTTGTCTTTCTTTTTTTTTTTTCTTCCATTCAAATGTGTCTGTTTTGTTAATTTTGTGGCTTCCCATCATGATCCTGGTAGAAAATGGGAAGGGACGTTCACCAGCCGGGACTGTTCATGCAAACGCTCTGATCACTTTGGTGTCAGAAACTGAGCTCGTGGTTTCAGCAGAGAAAATATTCTACAGAAAGATGAGGGTTTTTTTTTTTTTTCACCAAATCGAAAGATAACTTCTCTCTCCTTTCCAAACTCGTCAGCAAAGATTCAGAACCACACGAGGACAATATTTCCCTATTTATAATTCTGCTGTGCGCGCCAGGCTGCAGCCATGTTTTTGATGTATTCAGAAACACTGTAAGGAGGCCTTTGTACCTATTTTTAAAGAGCTTAAGTTATGCAAGATTAGATCAAGGTAGCTATATTTGTTGCATGCATAATTGTGAACCACGGCGCTTAAGGCTTTAGGTGAAACTCAAACAGCTGCTGTGCTGCTGCGGGAGGGCTGTGAGGATTAAATCTACCTGTGTCCGGCATACAGGAGAGTCCGTGCATGTACAGGAGAGAGGCGGGCGCGTGCACGGCTTCACCACAGCTTTAAAAACAAACAAACTGCTTTATCAGTGAGGGAGATGACCTGTTTTAATCCTCGGAGTTGTGCAGATGAGTCGAGCTGTTGTCCTGAATGTTGTTGTGGCTGTAGCTGTCTTCTCTTCATGGGACTGACATGAGTGGCTTTTTTGTGGAAAGTCTCCACAACTGTTCGATCAGTTTGTGATCGAAGATCGAAGATTTGATGAAGACGTTCATGTTGCCCAGAAAATAATGAACTCTCCCTCTAACTTTCCCTCTGGTGCCATCAACAGGTCAAACTGCTCATCTGATTTATGTCTGAAAAAAACCTGCAAAGCTAAAGGCGTTCGCACCAGCTTGTGTTCCATGCTAATTAGCAAATGTTAGCTATTAACTCTGGAGTCTTTATTGATTATTAAATATTTCTTTATTTATGTAGTCATGAAGAGACAAACTGGAAGAAATGCTGATGTGGGGCTTTCAAATGTGATGTAATTCACATCTGCAGGCCATCATTTAGTAAAAGACAGTTTTAAAAAAGTGAGTTTATAACATTAATTAATATTTGCTGTCAGATTTATGATGAAAAAGTTGAAGAATGAAATAGACTGTAACTTAAGAGCTTTATTTCTAACATTTTCAGCTGTTTTTTGTTTGTATGAACATGAAACAATATTTTTTACAACCTGAAACTTTTCTTTGATCATACTCTGAATGATCAGAACTAAAGCTGTGTATAATTTTAAAGCCTCCTGTGTTATTTTTCTGACAGCTTTACACACTGACTCCACAGGGTTTTAAGAGTGATCGCTATTTTATTGATCCCATATGAGAAACTGTCAACGCACTTTTTTTAAGATGCAAAAGATGAAAAATACTAAATATTTTCTGGTTCCAGCCTCTTAAATGTGAGTTTTTGATCATTGTCTTTGTCAAATTTGAGAGTAAACTGAACATTTAGGGGTTTTGGGCTGTTGATCAGACACAATAAGACATTTGAAGATGATTCTATAAACCAAACCATTAATTGATTAATCAAAAAAATAACTCAATAATGAAAACAGCTGATAGTTGCAGACACTGAGGTGGTTTTATGCTGCTCCCTCTCAAACACGGGATGTGCGTCGTTCTTTCACAGATTATATATTCATGTAAACTCTTGTGCTTCAAAAATCAGTGACTGAGTCTTACTGCCAACATAAAACTACCTGTGAGACGCGGCCACAGAGATTTCATTTCCCGTCCAAATGGAGAGCCACTCCTTTTAAAAGCTCCGAGAGCAGCTAATGTGATTAGCCGTGATTCATTTCAGCTCTATGACACCTACTGCTGTGCCAGCGCCTCTGGCCCTGAGACTCCCAAACATCTGCTGGTCCTTGTCCAAGTGCACAGGCGCTGTTGTGTGTGTACATGTGCAGCTGCTTGTGCTTGAAAACAGGGTGTTAATTGGGGCCTGACTGCGGAAGGCAAACTGCTAGCTGTAATGTGTTACAGCGGTCTGGGCTGCAGCGTGCGCGCCTGGAGACATTTCCACTGCAGAGAAGCGCGCTCATTATCGTTTGACAAGAACATTGTTAAGAGGAGAGCGCGACCTCGACTTCTTGCCTCTGGTCCAACCGGGCCGCTGAGACAGACGCCACCTCCCTCCCTGACTGACCCTGCAAGGTGTTTGCTGACAGTCAGGAGAGAAAGTAGCGCCCATGTTAAATCATATTTGACTTTCTCTGCACAGTGAAAACATTTTATCGCTAATTAAACAAGGTCATAAATCTGTGTTTAAGGGGTTTTAAAAGAGGTTAACCTGAGCTGTGTCAGGTATTAGGTGTATGACTGTGTCCGAGCTTTAAACATCACATGTGATCAGGCCGCGGCTGCTGAGTAAGGATATTTAAATGACTCACATACTTAACAGCTCAGTGCCCTTCATCTTCCTTCATCTTCCTCATCCTTTCCCCTCCTTTTGCTCCCTGTTGTGCTCCCTGAAAAATGTCCTGTCCCCAACGCATGTAAATGTCAGGGGTTGCTGTCAGTGCAGACAGCGTGGCAACCTGACAGAGTGATGTGTGTGTGTGTGTGTGTGTGTGTGTGTGTGTGTGTGTGTGTGTGTGTGTGTGTGTCTTGAAGCGTTATCAGTGAGAGAGAAAAAGGTGGGGGTCCGTATGAAATGGCACAATGACACTTTCAAACCGTGAGTCACTCCACTTTCAATGGATTACACACACACACACACACACACACACACACACACACACACACACACACACACACACACACACACACACACACTCTCATTATGAATTAAAATCACTGCAGTCTCAGCCTGGACCATGTGGAAATGAAACATAACAATAAAGGAACTTGGGTTTCCTTTGCAATCAAATGCTCAGCGGTGGAATTAAAGTATCAATACCTTAATTTAAAGTATTAAAGTATCAATAGCAGACTATAAAAATACTCCATTACAAGTAAACTCCTGCATTTCAAATTATCATTATAAAGTAAAAGTACAAAAGTATCAGCAGCATGATGTGTGTGATCTGAACATAGATATTCCCAGAGATAAAGCAACTAAGTACTTCAGTATAGCTTTGAAGTACTTGTACTTTACTTGAGTATTTCCGTTTTGTGCTACTTTATACTACATTTATCTGACAGCAGTTAAAACAGCTTCACCTTGACAAAATTAAAATGCTGCTTCCATGTTAAAGCCTCAACAATAATAATAATAATTCTATGATTTACTCTGATTTGAGCCATTTTGCATGAATGCTTTTTACTTTAGTTTTCTGCAGGTATTTTTAGTATTTTCGGCAGTTTGATCATGTGTTATTACTATTTACTGGTGTCAGTACTTGTTCCACCACTGAAACCTCCAGGGCTGGAAAATGAAGCATCAACACTGAAGAGCCAAAACCTGCAGTTCCTCTAACGACCACTAGAGTCTGGCTCCAACAGTGAGTCAGTCCCCACAGACTCCCATGTTAAAATGTCCAACTTTACAGCAGAAATCAACATGTTTACAGCCTGGTACAAAAACTGTTTTGGTCTCTAGAACTAATTTCCTCCTTCATGACACCTGTTTATATAACTCACCTGTTCACATTTTATTAAGGACTAAAGTTATGGAGAATTGAGGGTGTGGCCTCTTCGAGTGACAGGTGGGTGAGTGCACGCTTGCCACAAACCGACATGTACCGAAGTCTCAGCTCCACACACGCTCCACCTCTTTGCACATTTTTAGATTAGCTGGGAGTTTGGAGGCGGAGTCAGGCACTGCCAAGATGGCGTCAGCGGAGCAGCTCACTCTGAGCTTCAAATACCTGTGGGTGTCGTCACGGAGGTTACGTCCGTCTTTATTTACAGTCTACAGGAAATACTCAAGTAAAGTACTAATACCTCAACACTGTACTACAGTAAATGTATTTTGTTACGTTCCACTCGTGGAAATGATGAAATGTGACATTTAAATGTCAACATAAATGTCACACTTATACTGTAATTGCTATATAATACATCATATTAGCCATGAATCAGACTCAGGTTCAGTTGCTTGTCTGCCTCACAGTCACGTGCACGCACGCACACACACACACACACACACACACACACACGCACACACTATGTATTGATTATTGAGCGGAGCAGTCGTTGCTTTACAGTAGATCGATGTGCAGTGGAGCTCTGCAGCAGGACATGACACTCCCATCTGATTCTCAATGTCATCCACTGAAGAGGACAGAAGCTGCTTACACATGACAGCACATCGATACGAGTCCTGTGTTCACCCCGTGACCTCTCAGTGTGTCTCGTGCAGCACCCGTGTGTCGAAGCACTTAGCAGCACTGATATCATCACAGCAGAGATGGGCCACTTTTGTCACAGCACCATGGTGACAAATGGTCCGACTGCCCCACCAAATCATCCCGCTTCATCCCAAAATTAGAAAAATAACTACAAAGTATTTTGTCCTTGTCGATTTGACCAATCACAAACATGCCACATTCAAATAACTGAAGTTTATTTACAGTATATCTGATTGGTATCTGGCCGTATAAAATCTGGATACAGCGGGAAAGCAGCTACTTCGCTAACATGTCGATCGCGATCCCCAACCCAGTTGCGCAAGCAGTCCCCCCCCCTAGTTTTAAAATTCAAAACTGATATTCCCAATTACACTGTAGTGTCCAATTTAAATAGAAAGTTCATTAGTAGACTAGAAAATAAACTGGATTAAGGCAGATATCTTATTTTTAATATTCCAGTCCATGTGAGAATAGATAATATAATATAAATAAAACCAGAACAGCGTTTCATCTCCTCATTGGTTAGCCTTCATCCTAAGTGAAATATACAGTTTGAAACTCGAACAATAAAGCACTAATTTAACCTTTTACAGGTTCGTATCTAAGTCAAGAAACTGCTGTAAAACGACGAGGTGTTGTTGTCGTTTTTACTCAAACCTCTCCAAAAACCCTGAACACAGTTTTTGTCAGGATTAAAGAAGATGTAACATGTTTTCAGTGCTCATCAGTCAGTGGTAGAGGTGCAGGCTAACTGTTTCCCCTTGTTTCCAGTCTTTATGCTAAGCTAGGCTAACCATCTCCTGGCTGTGGCTTCATGTTTACTGTACACCAGAAGGCGAACGGGAACATTTCCCAAAAGATCAAATTATTGCTTTGAAATTAGATCCACACATCTCCACTACCACGATATTCAGGGGGAAACTTCTCTGTGGTGACGGACGGTGAGTTGTGAAACAGAAGTTAGTGAACTTTGACCCAGTTGGCCAGTTGATACGACTTTTTCTCTCAGTCGGCCTCCCAACAAACACAAGGTCAGACTGAATGAAAGAACCTGATTATCAGACGACTGACGCCTTCAGGAGAAAGGGACTAGAACTACATGACATTACATCCGTGCCACTCGTATAATGAATGAATATTAATGATGTAGCTGAACTTACAACAGCAATTTTCAGCAACTTAATCCAACATTTTTGTAGTATAAAGATAAAAAACAGTCAAATTGCAACCAGAGTATTTCCATGTTAAGAGACTGTTAATTATAAATATATCTATATGGACTTTTCTGTCAGTTTGCTGCTGTGTGGTTTTGAATTTTGAGTTTTCCTATCAAACCAGAAACTACACTTTTTTCTTTTCTTGCTTATTTCCGGCGCCGACCTTCACGGTCCTATACGACAGCCAAATACTTTGGTGGGCCTGTCACTCTATTTTAAATACATATCCTGCCCTACATCTGTTCCTGATGTGAGAGATGATGTGGTTTCCTATATGCACCACTCCTCCTCCTCCTCCTCCTCCTCGCTGACTTCCACCAAGGACACATGTCACCACCCGAAGCCCGGCTTGATTTACAGCTGCTTTATAGCGGGAGTTGACTGAGGGGCGGAACGACCTCCAGGGAGCATGTATGTGTGTATGTGCATGTATGTGTGTGTGTGTGTCCATTTGAGATTATAGGTCATAACTTGAGAGGTGAACCCGGTGTTAACCACTCTGTGATGATGGAGAGGAGCAGCGGAGCCGTTTTCAGCTCCCCACTTAAATGTTAAAGAAGGATCAGAAGCATCACAGTCCTGCTGCTACCATCAAAAATCGATCCTGGGAGGGAGTTAACGAGATAAATAATCTGATCTTCAACATGTGAACCTGCACATCCGAGAAGGTGTGAGGCTGAGTTTTAGCCACACAAGATTTATGGCTCTACGGGGGGCAATGTCTTTTCACTCCTTTGGTCCAGACTGAAATATCTCAACAACTATTGGCTTTAAATTTTGTCCAGACATTCATGGCTCTCAGAGGATAAATCCTAAAGAGTCTGGTACCCAGGACTTTTTCCTCTGGCAATTATTTTGGCGATCCTGTCGTATTTCCTCTGATATTCATGGATTTCTATTTTATTTGTTAAACTTTTTTTTAAACATTTGGTGCTAATCGGCAAATATAAGCACGCTAACACCGAGATAAGATGGAGAACATACCTGCTAAACATCAGCATGTCAGTGTGAGCGCGTTAGCACGATTTAGCTCAAAGCGCTACAGCTCAGCCTCACACAGCTGCTAGCATGGCTGCAGTCTCTCCTCCGTCTCTCTGAGGTCAGATTAGGAGAGCATGAAGCGCCCGGTGCTGTTCTGTAATGTTTGCCGTTCTGTCATCTTTCAGCGTATCACTCCTCTTCAACCTGTCTCTCTGTTTGTCTGCCTGTCTCTCCCCCTCACTCAGTCTGTCTGTCTCCCAGCTGCTGGCGAGCGCAGTGAAGCAGGTCGTCTGTAATCGTCTGGAAGACCTTCACCAACCTGTTATTAACACTAATGCAAATTGACACACACACAAAAAAAATTGCAAATACACACACTTTCCCACTGACTTACACACACACACACACACACACACACACACACACACACACACAGTGAAGACCTGTCACACTCAGTCAGCTGCACAGAGAAAAGCTCTGCAAATTGACATGAAGTAAGAGGAAACCAAGGCATTTTAACTCCATCAGACTATGTGGGCTGACTAAGAGCTGCAGGGCCACACGCACACACACACACAAACACACACACACACAAGTTACTCATGTCAGCACACAAACAAACACACACTGTGAGAGAGTGTGTGAGCGCTGCGGGGAGGAAAACTGACAAACCGCGTCATCCTCCTGTGTTTCCTGTGACGCTGAGAGGCTTCCCTGCTTCACACTGATTTTACCTTCTTTCTTTTTTTTATTGTTTCATATTCATGTTTTAGGAGCACAAGATATTTACATCCTGTAGTATAAACACTCCTTTGAATAATTGATCTCACTGTTCTACAGTAAGAAGTCTGGAGGGGGATGCATCAGATCAGTCGCTGGACGTTGAAGGAGGTTGGGACAACAGCAACATCCCGGTTATTTACGGTCCACGGGACGTTCCCCAGGGGAGTCCAAACACTCCCCACGTGAATTAGACTGGAACACAGAGACACTCATCTACTCAACACACTCATCCATCCCTCCTTTTATCACCCACTCTTCTCCTCACGCTGTCCTCACAGCTGTCGCTTCTCCAGCCGTCCGCTCAGAGCTCTCCTCGTCAATCCACCAACTTCATTACCATCAGTCTCCATCCACGCAAGCTTCATCTGTTCATCCTTTCACCCATTCATCCTCATCAGCTATCCATCCATCCATCCACCCATCCATCCATCCATCAAGTCATGCACTCTGCTATCTCGCCTCCCCCGTACATCTCTCCTCTCCTGCGCTGGGGCTTGTCAGACGAGTGAGGAAGCAGCTTATGGAGCTTAGTTCTGCAAAGACGCATCAACACCTACTTTATCCCCTGTCTGATGACTCTCTGGGGATTGTTAACCCTTACATACACACACACACACACACACACACACACACACACACACACACACACACACACACACAATACAAGCCGCTCCTTTCTGATGACTCCTGGGTAAAGCCAAGCATGCAGATATAAGAGTAATCTGGTCTTCAAATCCCAACACGGGCGGCTGAAAGCTTTGACATCACAGAGTTGTCTGGAGATGAATGTACCTACTCTGTGTGTGTGTGTGTGTGTGTGGGGGGGGGGGGGGGGGGGGGGGGGGGGGGCAGGACAACAAAACATATGAGAGTTAAAGACGTGATGGCATTTCAGACACAATTGCACACAAGTAGGTTGAGGGGTGAGCGACCCGCAGCGTTGTTATTGTTCTTCGCCCTGCGACTGTACTGTGAACTGAAACGTCTCAACAGCTCCTGGATGTTTAATCCTGAAATCTTGTGCAGACACTGATGGTCTCCAGAGGATGAACCCTAAAGCCTTTGATGATCCTCTGACTTTCCCTCTTGCACCACCAGCAGAAAAAACATTTTCCAACAGCTCGTGCGAAACTGCACCAAGCAGTTAGTTTGCTTGTGTCATCATGGAGGAGACAATAAAGATCTTTTACACATCCATCCATCTATCTATCTATCATTCAGCCACCCTGAGGTTAACAGTTGTGGTCTTGAGCTCAGACGGATTGTAATGTGGTTCAGTCGTGTTCCCTTCTGAATTATTGTAATAACTTTCAGACTTTTCATTCAAACGTGTCCAATACTTTGGTTTTTGACCCACAACCTGCAAAACTGCTGCACTTTGTATTTAGTGCTATTTAGCAAACGTTAGCATGCTAGCACGCTAAGATAAGATGATGAACGTGGGTTAACAGCATTAGCATGTTAGCATGTAGCTCAGAGCGGGGTGTGCGTCAGTACAGCCTCAGAGCTGCAGCAATAAAGTCTGTTTCTGATGGGTCTGGATTTGTTGCGCCCTGGTGGACTGAGGTTCAGGCGCCGGCCACGGACTGAAATACAGCCGAGGACCTTTGTTGCATATAATTCTCCATCTCCCTCTCTCCTTTCATTTCCTGTCATTTCTCAGCTGTCGGCTGTAATAGAGACATAAAATGCCCCAAATATTTGAAAAAAATATTTTAGGATTTCTCTCATCATTATATGATATCTGTAATTAGCAGCTTGTCAGTGTTCAGTGTGTGATCACTCTGCATGGCAAGTTCAATACAAGAGCAAACACGCATATGGTGAGCCGCGAGTGGAAGTCACAGATTTTGTTTGTGTGTGTGTGTGTGTGTGTGTGTGTGTGTGTGTGTGTGTGTATACACCAGGGGCAGCGCTGAAGCCACCAAAACTGAGCAAAACAAAATGCAAACCTCAGGCTATCTCTGTCTCTTTCTGTCCACTGCCTCTCTCATTCCTCTGTTTGTGTGTGACAGGCCGGGGTGAGGAGCTTTGTACACGGTCTGACTCCGTGATGAGGAGGACGGCTGCAGGACTGAAGACAGACACGGAATAATGAGGAGAAATAAGGGCCAGTTCACCTCAAGCCTCCGGAGCAGATTCAGCGCTCCTCGTCGAAGGTTCTCGAAGTTTGCGTCCAACACAAAGTCTCTCTGTTCTGCGTGGAAGCATCTGCATTTGTTATGTTTTTATTAATTGAAATATTCACTTTTGACATCAAGGAACTATTCACTTTTGAAATCAAGGAACGTATCTAAATTTTGTTTTTAATGCCAGGAAAAAATTATATTCATCTGGAGACTACCAGCAGGGTAAGTGGGGAAAATGCCCTGGAGCCCAAATAATAAGAAACTAAATCGTCAGATCTTTTCTTTTCGACAAAATAATCAAATTTAGAAACAGCTCTGTTCAACGTTCAAGCCACTACTGATGAGAAATCCTCAAAGTGCTCAGAAAAACGTCTACAATTCAAAGTCAACTACAAACTAAAAACCACTGGGTTAAAAAACTGCATATTGCACCGATGCAATAAAAGCTAAACTTTACCGAGGGCCCAAAGACACCTGAGACAAGGCGACGTAGAAGTAATACTGTGTCAGGAAACCCACTGTGTTGTTGTTTTACTGTGAAGGAAAACGCAGCTTTGCACACAGAACCACAACACACACATTTATCGTATCAGGGTCTTTACACCATTATTGTCTATGTTTCTTTAAATGGGTTCAGATGAGGGCGACCCGGTGACAGATTGCTGGTGTGTGTCGGACATTTTAGACCTGAGGCCTCCTGACAGAATATTTGGGTCATGCAGGGGAGAGATCTGCACACGGCAGCATGTAAAAGTGTCATAGTAGTTTTCTATTCACAGCTGACACACACACACACACACACACACACACACACCACCCTTCTTGGCAGTGAACAGATCTAGTGCGCCCATGATACGCAGCTAATCAAACACTTCTGGCCACAGCGGATCTGTGCGGCACATCTGCTGCTCCTGCTGCGCTGAGACAATTCCCGAGCGCTGGAAAACGATGACGCCTCAGCTGCAGCTCTGACGAGGAGGGAAGTCAATTACTGTACAGCTCAACCGTCCAAATCACTAAAACGCTCCAGCGAGCGAGCTCATGTGGAACAGTCCTCACTGGAAGTAAATGGGAAATGGGAAATTCATAAATTCTAGTTGCTTGCTGATATGGATCGGGTCAGACGGACTTGACCCCGACTCTGACGGTGTTTTACGACCCGGGAGGCAATTTAACCGAAACTGGACAGACGCCCGTAAAACATCTATCAACAAACCTGATGGGCTGACAAACTCTTTTCATCTGGGAAACATGTCACATTAGAATCACACGTCAGTCTTAAAGACATGCCCCGAAGAAAATCATCCATGTTAATACGTCAATAAGGTGTTTTGTTATATAACACAAGACATGTCATGAGCTGAGTGTTTCCACCTTGTACTGCAGTGAACCAACGACACTCTCTTTTCATAAGGAACCAATCCTGTCACCTTGTGGGGACAGGGGGCGGGGCTAAATAAACCTGAAACCATGTCAGTACAGATAGAGAAAGTTAGCATTAGCACAACTGCTAACACTGTGTCAGCCACTGCTAGCTACAAGCTAACAAACAACATAAAGAAATAAAAGATGCTAACTGCGCTAACCGTTCTGACCCGTCTGCTAGTCTCTGGTTCTGGTCTCGACAGACTCCTCCTGTGAGTCTGGGTCTGACTGAGGCTCGAACATGAGGCTGATGTTTCCTCCTCTAACCGTCTTCACACTCTCTGCTCTCTCACCTGTCCACCTGGAGCAAGCAGGTGCTGGTGGGCGGGGCTCAAGGCCTGATCCAGATTTCTCAAAGAGGAAGTGAGAGGAGACGAGCTTCAGACTCGGTTTTTGATTCATTGTTTTTCACCTTTTATGTGGGAAAACAACGTTAAACAAAATGTTAATCACAGCAGAGGATTTTTACGTAGATTAAAACGTGTCTGGAGGAAACTGAAGGTGAAGAATCATCCAGTATAAACATCATTTTAAACAGCAATACATTTTCAGTCGCAGCAGGCAGCTGTTTTCAGAGAAACATCTGTAAAAAACAAAACAAAAAACAAAAAAAACCCCACTGTCCACTGCAGCAAACAGCAGCCAGACTCAGTCAGAGAGCAGCTGCCGAACATGTTGGATCAATTACAGTGAGATATTTCCCTCAGGAGTCGGTGGAGACCAAAAGCAGAGCTGAAAAGAGACGGAGCCCTGGACTCGTGTCGCTCTGTAGCTGCTGGACGTGGAAACAAGCAACTGTTTCTCTGTTCCCGCTGCCTCCGAGCAGCCGCAAAAATCAAATCTGTAATTGCAGGATTAAACAGATAATGGTTAATCGACCTCTTCCTGACATCATCACTAAGCTGTTTTTGCCACTAAAAGCAGCTTTCATTCAAGACAATTAAGTGTTTAATGCCAACACAGTAAAACGCACGGACAAACCACAGTAGGAAGGATTTCCCCTGAGATCAGCAGTCAGGGGCTGTTGAGTCGGCGTGAACTGTTTCCACTCAATCACATTAGCCACATCAGTCAGCACCTGAGAGCTCAGCAGTCTGTATAATATATATAATGTATATGTAATCCACCGCCACCCACATCACGCCAGCCGCAGTCGATACGGCTGACTGGGGGTCAAAAGGGGTCATTCAGCGGAGATTACAGGGAGCATGGGAAAGAAGAGGGGGCTCGATAAAACCCGACTTTGTCCGGGGAAGATAGACCAAATAAAAAAAGTGAGTATTGCAAATCGATTTCACACACACACACACACAAACACACACACACACACACACACACACTGACCAAGTGCATGCTTCCTTTCTTCCTCTCCCTCCCTCATCCCTTCCCTCTCAGCTTTAGCTTCACTCCACGTCCTGAGGGTTTCTGACCAGAGACTGAAACGGGGGGATGAAGGAGACGACAGAACGCCTCCTCATCTCTGCTGCACACACTCTTCACACCGGACAGCTCTTTTATTTTACGGGGAATCGTTGGACTTTCTCGCTGTGAGGAAATATGAAGCTCCAGCTCAAAGGCGGTTAGCTTAGCTTAGCATAAAGACTGGGAACAGGGGGAAACTGCTAGCCTGGATCTGTTCAAAGGTTAAAAAACCTACAAGCCCCTCTGAAGCTCAACACATTATATCTTGTTCTGTTTTTTGTTGTTGTTGGTTTTTAAACCGCACAAGCTGCTGGATTATTTATCACAGTGGTCGTTCTACACAGGAAGTTGCATTTTTCAACTGTCCACCTCCTGCAGGACCGATGGAACGATCCGTCTGCACAACGTCAGGACGTTTTGTTAGATCTTTACGCACATGAATGCAACACAAAGTGTGTTTTTACACTTCAAGTTTTCTCTTCTTTTCCCGGGTGACACTGCGTCCGTGCACACCCTGTGTCGGCACAGATGGAAGACTGAAGCTGCGGCGGATCCACTCCCTCATAAGTGCTTGATGTTAACAGGCCCCTGGTGATGGGCTCATTCATTAGCATACATTACAGTTAACAAGCCTGTGGATGTGGAGGAGGATAAAACGGTTAACGTTCAGCCGACTAAGCTTTTCATACCAGAGCTCGACTGATGTAAATCTGCGTGACTTGATCTTATCACAGATAAATGTCAGTGTCGGCGTCGACTGTTTGTTGGAGGATGAAAAACAAAAAATTTCAGTAAAGATATGACGTCATTTAGAAGCAGCGTTATATAGTTATATAGTCCGTCCACCAGAGAGCACTGACAAGTAAATTCATAAGTCTGAATTTAACAGATTCTTCACTCGATGGCTCATAGTGGTAACAACATGAGTAATCAATAAGAACGGCAGTAACAGACGTATGATATATGATTTGAATGTTTACATATGTTCACATGTTTTTAAAATACTAAACTCCAGATATTTATGTCTGAATCAGTAAGTCAGACTCTATTTAATAATAAGTTAAACTCAATATTACACCTTTGTTTTTAAGATGAACTGAAATCTCTCTTTCAAAAAAAGGTAAATTCACAATGTAACTCTTGTGACATCATCATGCAATTTTAATAAATTAAACAAAACAAACGAAAACACAACTACTGATAATAAATTAGATTTTTCATGATTTTTTGTTGTTAAAAAAGTCAAATAATTAATAGAAATTATTATTATTATTTAAAGGAGGAAATAAAAAGGTCTAAAAGGGTAAATACAGGAAATGCTCCTTTAACTTTAGCAGGTCGTTAGATTAGTATTATTGCTGATTGGACACGTTTTTACTGAACCACAGATTAATTTAAATTAGCAGGTTTTATCTGCTGCTGTGAACCTGGAATAAAAAAAAAAATTTAAACGTAAAAAAAAAAAAGCACCAAAAAATGTAATTTTTCATCGTAAAAACAGAAAATGTTTGAGTTTCAGCAGCTCGAATAAATAAAAACAGAGGTGTTGTCTTACCTGAGCGTTCACACAGACGAGCTGTCGGTCTTTCTCTCTGAGAGCTGCTTCACTGTTTCAACCAGCGGCTCCGACTCAGCATCCAGCATCCTCTCCGGTCCTCTCCTCCTCACTGTCAGCCTCCTCAGCACACACACTGTAGTAAAACCCTCGCTCCGCCCCCCCCCCTCCTCCCCCCTCCTCCCCCCTCCTCCCTCTCTTTCACTAAATCCTTCAACTCTCATCTCATCAGGGAAAGAAAAGATGGTGATGCCACAGTTTTAACTACAGTACCATTCACTCTGCTACTACGATTTTCCAGTGGTGGAAAGTAACTAAATACATTTACTCAATTACTCTACTTCAGTGCAGTTTTTAGATTCTTTACTTGAGTATTTTTTATTTTACACAACTTTAAACCTCTATGTCCTGCTCATTTCAGAGGGAAATATTCTACTTCTTGCACATCTTTACTTCCCAGATTAAGATATGACATTATTACTAGTTTATAAAGATCATTTCTAAGAGACAGAGTTGCTAGTTGAGACGTTTCCAGTTCATTTCATCAACTGTTTGATGCACAAAAGATTAAAAATATAACGTTTCAACAACGAAAGCAAATCTTAAGAAAATCCCAAAACACGAACATGAACGTGTGAATCAGAACTTTGTTTTTTCTTCTTCCTTCTCATTTATCCATCAATCATCTCACGACCCCTCAGATGGATCTGGTGACCCCCCCCCCCCAGCAGCTCCACCTGAAACAGCTGCAACAGTAAAATGCTGCTGAAGCATCGATGACTCAGGATCTAATAATGTCAGATATAATAATACATCATCACGAGAGACGTTCTTTCTGCGGAGTGAGTACTTTTACTTTTAACACTTGAAGTATATTTTGCTGATAATACTAAATTTACTTTGACTTAAGTGAGATTATGAACAGGTCTTACTGGATTATTTTTACATTGTTTTATTGGTTCTTTCGCTTAAATAAAGGACCTGAAATCTTCTACAATCAACCAATTAACAAATTAAATTTCCTGTGCTGTGTGTTTGATGGATTAACCCCCCCCCCAGTCCATTTCACTGGACCGTCCCGACTGTACACGTGTGCTGTAAACCGGCTGGGCTTCACGCACCATATGGGAATGCTTTCTAATAGATCTATTTTTGGTCCTTTATTTTCCCTCAAGCAAAACAGCTGCACTTATTATGTGCAATACAATACAAATCCAATAGGCCCGCTGCACTGTGCAATTACAGACCATAATGATTATGTAATTCTATTATTCAGTCAACATAGACGTGACTTAACCTGAAGCCATTTTCACCAACAGTCAGTGGAGCAACAAAAACACTGTCACTGTCACACGTGTGGGACGTTACACCGACATGACAAACGCATCTTCACGTCACCGACATCGGCCTCGGCCTCTGAGGAGCCACTTTGATTTATTGGGTTGTGGTCAGTGTGTCCCAGGGGAACAGCCCCCCCCCCCCCCCAAAGGCTCGACTAAAATTAAACAACCGCCAGTCATCCAGGCTGTGCAGCGGTGGTCGGCCTGTTGTTGCCCTCTTGTGGCTCCTTCATTGTAATGTTAATATCTTTACACTAACTTGCCCCACCCCACAGGACCGACTCACCCCAGCCCCCCAGCCTGTGCCTGCTGTGTAATTACGCTACATTGCACACTTAATTGGCCAAACATTTCGCCAGGCGGGAGAGATTTGCACGAAATTGAATGTTAAGTCAAGCTTGAAGAAAGTGCCAAAACAAGCTGAAGATGAGAAGAACGTGTCAGTTCATGCAACAGGACGGACGGTTGAGTTTGTTCTTCATTAATAAAAAAGAAAGAAAAGTTTAAAAATCTCAGGCTTCCTCAGTCTGAAAGTTGGATTTAATGACAGGTGAAATGTTAAATTGAGCCTCAGGCCCAATAAACAGGAAGTGATGCGAGATGACAAAATAAAGTGCAGGAAAATAAAATAGAGCTCTGTTATTTAACAAGAGCTTTTATGTTTTACTCTCTTTTCTGGGTGAGGAAACAAAAGACACTTTCTTTTTTATTCTGTAATATTTTTAAAAATGAATCTGAAAAATAAAAAAAGAACCAAAAACACAAACAAGAGCTTTTAAGACGCTTGAAATTTTATACTGCAAATTTCAGTTTTGCAAAACCCAAGTTCTTCACACAGGAAAACTAATAAAGATCTACCCATTACAAAATAACAGCGATGCTAGAAGTAAGTAAAAATAACAACATTTACATTAGAAAAAGAAAAAGTCCTGCATTCAAGTAAAAATGCAGAAATATTAGCATCAAAATATACTTAAAGTACCAAAAGTAAAAGTACTCATTGTACATTGTACTTGGGCCACTTCAGAAAATCACATATTATATGACTGGATTTTAAATTACTGAAGTATTGTCATGAAATGTAAGAATCACTTTAATGTTGCAGCTGGTAAAGGTGAAGCTGATTTGTGTAAACTGCTGGGTAACTTCATGTACAACCTTAATCTATCAGTTGATTTATATTTTGTATTAAAAATAAGAATCTTTAGAGTAAATGAAATAAAAAAAAGTTAAATATTATTGTGGCGTAAAGACAAAATGTGAAGTTATTTGCAGCGTAACACTCACAGCAGCGAAACAATCAAATGTCGTTAAAATAATCAGGACGAAGAAGAGCTCTTTAAGACACATGAGGACACACACACACACACACACACACACACACACACACAGCAATCCTGTTTTATGACATTGTGTGTGCGCTCATGTTTCCCCACATGACTTCCTGTTGGATTTATGGATGAGTGCGACCTGTCAGCACAGCACAAAGACCCACTTTAGGTTTTAGGAGGTTTGATGTTTTCACCACAAATGAACCAGTTTGTTACTTGAGTTTCAACCATTAAGCTCGAGGTGGTTCGTGTCCGACTCTTTCCTCACATATTTACATAATTAAACGCCGTTATGCAAACACATCACACTTATATAAGCCAGGGAGGAGACCTGCAGATCGGCTAAGGAGCGGCTCAGAGACTGTCTGTCTGTATTAGCTCCAGGATGCTACGGCGCGCAGTGCGAAGAGGCCGAGCTCTGATGGCCGCATGATGTGATGGAATCAGATCTGCAAATGATGCAGAAGTGATGCTTTTCTTTAGTGGTTAGAGGAGAGGAGGGCCAAAGGGCTGCCCGTGAGTTAGTGATCCCAAACACTGCTCAGCGGACAACAGTAACAAGATGAGCAGAGCGGGCGTGCAGCTTAAGCTTAACTAATGTCTTAACAACAGGAAATGCCGGGAAGACCTCAGGCTTCGTAAATCTTCCTCATCTTAGAAGTGGCCACGGGAGAATTCATTTGCTCTGCTTTCAAAGAACAAAGAAGGATTTTCACTGTCCCGTAACAAGACCAAGGGACGGGGTGTTCTGGATCGGAAGTAGAGTTTCTAAATGTTCTGAGCGACCACAAGTGAAGGTGGAGGGAAAAGCAGGCCGTCATGAATATGAGCGTAACGGCCCACCAGTGTTGCACCTGGTCGAAATTACAAATATCTGGACAAACGTTGGTTCAGAGATGGAAGTAGAGTGAGCTGCTCCACCGTCGCCATCTTGGCAGTGTCTGACTCCGCCTCCTAACTCCCAGCTAATCCAAAAATGGTCAAAGAGGTGGAGCGTGTGTGGAGCTGAGACTTCAGTGCATGCCGGTTTCTGGCAAGCGTACACTCACCCACCTGTCACTCAAAGAGGCCACGCCCCCTTAATTCTCCATAACTTTAGTCCTTAAATCAAATGTGAACAGGTGAGTTATATTAACAGGTGTCATGAAGGAGGAAATTAGCTCTAGAGACCAAAACAGTTTTTGTACCAGGCTGTAAACATGTTTATTTCTGCTGTAAAGTTGGACATTTTAACATGGGAGTCTATGGGGACTGACTCACTGTTGGAGCCAGACTCTAGTGGTCGTTAGAGGAACTGCAGCTTTAAGGTGCCAACCCATCATGAAGATGTTGAGATATTTCACTGAATATGTGAAAACTCAGGGGACCTCCAAAGTTGTTAAAATTGATCCAATGTGTACCTTCAACATCTGCAAAAAATCTCATGACAATCCATCAGATATTTGTTGAGATGTTTCAGTCTGGAACAAAGTGTTCGACTGACCAACAAACACTCAGTTTGCTCAGTTTCCAGCTTCGTGACAGAAAAGAAAACCACAAAAATATTTTTTTACAATAGTTCATTTAGCTTTAAGATTTTCCTATCCATACAGAGACATACAGGATTATTCAGATTATTAGAAAAATTCACAACCTCCAAATTTGGAGATGCGTAGTTTTTATGGAGATATTTTGGAGGAAAGAAAAGACATAAAAGACTCGTGTGACAATAAAACAGAGCAGGGGAAAGACAGGGAAGCTCTGCAAATGACGGCTAAATGCCAAATTCATTACCACGCATGCTGAGAGCTTAAGGTCAATGACGTGTAGATATTGTGTGTGTGTCTGTGTGTGTGTGTGTGTGTGTGTCTGCCTGCCTGCCCTGCATGCATACATACACATGTCTCTGTTGAATAATGTCATTAATAACCCTGGGTATGAAATCCTTCAGAGGAATCGTCCAGGTGCTGCTTGTTTGCTCTATATACCCGAATGCCTGGAAGTGTGTGTGTGTGTGTGTGTGTGTGTCATAACCCTTCCACACGTATCCCTGGTGGGTGGCAGGAAACGACCCTAGTGGTGCAGCTCAGTCTCGTGTCTCGTCCGTCTCCAGCTGACGTCGCCCTGAAAGAGACGGAAAGAGAAAGAGAGGAGAAAGATATTTTATATTTAATTTCAGTGGAAAATCTCACATTTAAACACGACACAAACCTTCATGATGCGACACACCAACATGGCTGGATTAACCTCCCACAGGTTTCTCGCCTCACACGTGATAAAAACTGTTACCTACCTTAATCCTCCGTCACATGACTGATCTCCCTCCTTCACCGCCTCCAGGCCAGAAACAAAAACTGAGCACATTTCCCATTAAGTGTAGATCACCAGAAACCATAACAAGTTACGGATTAACCGCATTATAAACATGACAGAAAACGATACCGCACTCAACCAAATAACGGACGTGTGTCTGGACCTGGTGGGAAACATCTGGGTCATTGTGACCTCAGCAAAAACTTGAACACACTCCTCCTACTGCAGAGAGAATAGAAATGTCACATTAATAAATATAAGAAATTGTTGTTTATTGTTGTGGATTTGTTCAGTCCAGAGTCTTGTTCCTCAGGTCTCTCTTGTTCTCCATCTTCTGGCCAAATGTCATTATCCTCATTAAGCACTGAGCCCATGTCAGCTTCATTGTACCTTGTCCTACGAGGCAAACGGGATTAGTTTAAACTAATACTGATCCTTATTCAGTTCTTAAAGGTCTCCAGATGAGATTTAATGGAATTCTAACAAAAAGCCACACAATCAAATTAGTCAACCACAAAGAAAAGAAAAAGGGAGGACCACAGTTAATTCTACTTTGTGTATAGATCCCGTAAAAGCTTTTCTCTTACCTTGTTAAAGGCTCATTTCACCCAAATTACAAAACCACATTTTCACAAAAACCTCAAGTGGTATTTGGCATCCAGGAACATTTTGAGTTATCTGAAGTTCTTACTCAGACATTTTCCACACAAAGTTCAGGATTTAAAACAGAGTAACTCATCCTCTTTTACATAATGTCACATTTTACACAATGTGACTTACAGTTTTTGAATTGTGGCCTTTAAAGCAACAGGAGAGCCGTCTGACTGTCTAAACACTTCAACTGCTTTCACCTAGTACTCATCAACTGACTCACACTGATATTTATTTATTCTTCAACTAACAGTTCAACTGCTTTCAGATCTCACATTTCAGCTGACACTTCAACTGTCGGTGCTTATTAACCAACATCTGAAACACACTTCAATTGTTTCCAGTGATTTCTGTTCAGCTGACATTTCAACTGCTTTCATCTCTTATCTGACATTTCAACTGCTTTCATCTCTTACTCAACAGACATTTCACCTGCTTTCATCTTTTCCCCTTCAAGCATTTACACTTTTACACTGTCATTGCTTGAACTTTTTCAGCACGTCTGTTCATTTCAGCTCTATTTTGACCGCTACTTCAACTTCCTTCAGTATTTCAACTACTTCTAATGTTTCATCTACAATTTACATGCAACATTCCTCTAGAAAATTCAGCATTTAATGTGACACATCGGATTATTTCAACTGAAGTGACTGAACTTGTGACGCTTTCTTAGAGTCACGACAAAGAGACACCAACTTAATGAGGCATGAGCTAGCCATTTATTGTTATTGAGGAAGTTAACATGGTTAACTGCATTGAAAGTCATACAATAAACCTCTTAAGCTTTGTGAGAGGTCCCTCCCTGTGTCACAGAGAGAAAGCTGTAGGAATATACATACAGTATATCTTATTGGCAAGTAGATATGTTTTTAGTAAGTACATTCTCCTCTACCTGGTACTCATGTACAATATACATGTTAAAAAATATAGTTTGTTTGCATTGCGATCACCGTTTTTTCCTTTTTTGTTCAGGATGTTCAGGATGAAAGAATTCACATTTAAGTGTTACAGGTTCTTGAATGGCGGTGGAAACTAAAGAGCACTGTTTTGTCTTTTTAATACCTATCACATACACATAGGCATATGCATAGAAGGCACGTCTATGCATCTAAATTGCTTACATGATAAATGGAAAGCAGTTTTATCATCTGCGAAAAAAACAAAAACAAAAAAACAAAAAAACAAAAACAAGAAAGAATTCAAGAACTTATGGCTGATCTGCAGCCACACTCTCACAGCACATACACGCATCCCTGCACACGCACACACACACACACGCGCACACGCACACACCACAGGACGCAAAACACCACAAACAAGCACTCCACTAAACATTAGACAAGTACAAACTCATCCGCTCCGACGATAAAACTGCATACAGTACACCACACTACAAAAGATCTCGTAACTCAGTCAGTGGATGGTGTTCACCCGGGAGAGACGCTTCAAAGAACACTTGCTGTGAAGCAGCAGCCGAGTGTTAGCAGAGTCCTCTGGTGGGAGGAGGAAGCTGCCCCCCCCCCCCGAAAAACACTGATTTCATGATTTTTTTAAAACACAAAGAACCTGTTCAATCCTGGATCAGTGGTGGCTGAGAACTGTCCCTCAAGGCAAAAGAGAAGAGCCGCTTCTTCCTCTTTTTTGTTTTTCCTCAATCAAGAGATTCCGAGTCAGCACTGTTACAGTAAGTTCAATCACGAGACTGCAGTTTCTCAAGGCGAGTGACGGTAAGCAAAAATGTGCAGAAGCTGGGAAGGCTTGACAAATGAAAATACTGTAGGCCACGTGTTTGAAATGAGTTAGTGAGTGAGTGAGTGAGTGAGTGAGTGAGTGAGTGAGTGAGTTTTCACCAGAGTAGAAAATATTTAACTTCCCTCAATACTGCAGCTGATTGAGAAGATAAAGTCCAAAGAACAGTTTGACATCTTGGAAAATACACCTTTGTGTTTTCTTGCACGGAGTTAGAGGTGACACAAGATACCACTCTCATATTTGTACACTACATATGAAGCTAGTGCTAGCGGGTGATTAGCTTAGCTTAGCTTAGCAGGAGGAAACAGCTAGCCTAGCTCAATCACCTTTTGGACAACTTGTCATTTTTACATTTTTTTATGGATCAAACAAAACAAGATGTGTTGGAGTAATTACTGACTTTAGAGGTGCTGGTAGGTGGATTTTATCTTTCTTTTGGACAAAATCAGGCCAGGTGTTTCCACCTGTTTATCTTTGTGCTTCTTTATGCTAAGCTAAGCTAATCTGCCATTGGATGTAGCTTCATGATTCGCATACAGACTTGAGAGTGGCATCACCGTTTAGCACCACCTCGAAAGCTCAACAATTAACACATTATATCTCGTTTGTTTACTCCGTCGTGCTGTGCCCTTTGGACAGAACCAGGCTAGCCGTTTACCCCTTTATTTTTTAGTGTTTACGCTAAGCTAATCAGCTGGTGGCTTGCTAGCTGGCTTCATATTTAGCGTGCAGACGTGAGAGTGGTGTCTATCTTCTCATCTGACTCTGTGCAAGAAATTAGATGAGTGATGTTCCGTTAAATGTTTGACTATTCCTTTAAAGTTTGATTAACATCAACAGAAAACAAGAAAATACTCTCCTATTGAAACCTGTATACTTGTGTGTGCATGTGTTTTAACTACTGAATCCAGCTGACTATCACAGGCCCAACAATCTACAACCACGACACTGACTATCTACACTGCCAAAGCTGAGAGATGTGTGATTGCTTTTTTAAAACAGTGACTCTTAAACTTAAGTACATGTGGTGCTCAAAATAGGCAATGGTACACAAAAAGGCATTTGTCTTTAAAAAGAACAATAAAGAATGAAAAAAAGTAATACGCACTTTTTAAAAAAAACAAAAACAAAACAAAAAAAAACTTAAAAAACAAAGTTTTTTTTATGGTTTTTGGCAGCCGGGCGTCTGTGGCGATGCCTGCAACTAAGAGACACAACTCCCCTGAAATCTTAATACGTCGTCACACTGACTTTGACACAGAAGTGCAGGCATGAAGGGGGGCAAAAAGAAATCACAACACGTGCCCCCCTCCCCCCCTGAAACTCCTGTGCTAACCCCAGATTAGAGTATTTATAAATCCACCAGGTGAATCAAGGCTTGACTGTAACTGTTATGCTGCTAAATAAAAGTGCAGCATTAAGGACATTCGGCTTGAGCTCAGGAATGGTTAACTAACAGACACTGTGTATCCCAACAAAAAGCATATTGAACCCCATGTGAACTAGAAAATAATAATAATAAAAATTAAAAG
Organism: Seriola dumerili; assembly: GCF_002260705.1. NCBI lineage: Eukaryota > Metazoa > Chordata > Actinopteri > Carangiformes > Carangidae > Seriola > Seriola dumerili. The sequence goes on along the minus strand of NW_019174302.1, from coordinate 920,401 downwards.
TTAATTCACACTCTGAACTGCCTGAATTTACATTTCTCTTCAAGGCGGTTCTGGCACAAAACAAAACAAAACAAAAAAAGGAATTAATGCTTAGAAGTCAGTGGATTATGATTCAACAGATCAACTGTAAGTGTGATATTACACTACAACTCCAATACTTCTTCATTAAGAGATATTACTCCATACAACACAGTGAAAACTAGACAGTAATCACTGGAGATTTTGCACCACTTTTGTCCAAACATAAGGTCTCGTCTCCCGCTGCTTTAAAGGCTTTTCAGGGCCGAATGGAGACTTTTAATTGGCTGAGAGACGTGGATAAAATAATTTGTGGTTTTGGCACAGGCCTCGTTCAGGAAACTCCTCACTTCCGTCTACACAACACAATTTACATAACTTTCCTTTGGTTAATTAAAAAAAAAAAAAAAGAAAAACGTAGAAAAAGGAGAGATGAGCAAAAGGTTAGCTAGGTTTTTCCCTCTGAGGAGAGTGCTCGCTGTTTGCAGCCCTTGTCGCGGCGAGATTTACAAAGGCTAAACCCAAACTGCGGTTTAGTCGGGGGATTTAGGCTTCTCAAAGGCTCTTCTGATGATCACAGTGGTTTAGAATTCAACTACAGGGCAAATGTTCATGTAAGATGAGCGAGAACAGGAGGACCCTGGTGTCTGGTCTCTCTCACGTTTCTGTGTTGTTGTTGTTGTTGTTGTTGTTGTTGTTTTTTGTTTTGTTTTTTTGTTTTTTTTTTTTCCTCTATTGTTCCATGTCAACACGGTCAAGTCTCAGGCGTCAAGGTGTGGCTGGCGAAAAAACCTGTCAGGTATCAAGATCCTGAAGGAGACAGAGACAAAAAAACAAAAATGTGATTTGTATTTATGTAAATTCTCAAATACTTCATTTACCTCACCTGCAGAGAAACCTGCGGCGTTACTGGCTGGTTTCACACACCGGCCTTTATTCCTAATTTTACAGTTTAGACAAAGTGGATTTTCTCTCATCTTCTTCTTTTCTGCTGTTTTAATTTGCTCTTGATATAAACTCAAAATTTCCTCCATATTTAGCTGCTGTCATGAATAAACTGTTGCTGTGTCTCAAATCAGATACTTCAGTCACTACGCTCACACGTAGTACACCGTGCTCTGTAAACAACAGCGTTCTGTTCCCGCAAAATCAATCACTGCTGTTGTGCACTCACCGGGGAAAGACGATCGTATCATGTGACCATGTCGCCCACCTGTCCGGCTGCTTTGCTCACTTTACTGTGAATGAACGTTTTACTTTCCCGTGTCCTTCTTTCTCGGTCGCCATGGTTCTTTAGCTTTCTGCTGAGGAGCCAAGATGGCGACCGTTGAAGGATGAGAAATGCCCATCGTTTGTTTTTTTACCATTTTGAGTGCACCATGTTGTTTTTTTACCTTGATTTATTCAGGGTAGTTTCACTTTCACATAAGGATTTGGATAAGTGCTGTTCTTTCCCTTTTTCCTGCCAGTCTGGGGATCGAACCGGCGGCCTTCCAGGCACAAGCCCGCTTGTCGATGTGAACACACGTACGCTCCCAAAACAACAAGTGTGAGTGTAGAAGTACATGAACTGAGACACAGCAGACATAAATGCAGCATGACGTACGCCTCAGCAGCGCTAACTCCGTCTTTACAACATCGTCAGGCCACACGTTTTTCTTTCTCTCTCTTCATCTAAACACACAACAGGACAGAGGTGACAGGAACCGGGGGGGGGGGGGGACCGGGGAACTGGGGGGGATAGCCCACAAAGTTTTCACTCAAAAATGGATTTTAATACTTGTGATCAATGTGACCTGGTTTCTGATCAAGCTACTGAACTTTCTGCGCAGACATTTCAAAATAAAAGTCATCCGGTGGTTCAAAAGGTGTAATCCCTCTTTTCTCCTGGTAGACCTGAGAGCAGTATTGTTCTTAGTAGCAATAGATTTTTTTGGCCAATGAGCTAAAAACACAAAAACCTATTCTTTTGTACGAGGAGCAGCATGTTGTTGTTGTTGTTGTTGTTGTTGTTACCTGGAACTGATAGAGCACTGGGGTCAAAGGTGAATCTCATCTGAAGCTCTTCTGCTGCTGCATCAGGCCCACGTTCTCATACACTCTAGAGCTGTCCTCCCTCATCCTGGCATCACACACACACACACACACACACACACACACACACACACACCAGTGAGAAACTACTCACAAGGCTTTCAGAAAGTGATTTAATAGCGACCTAGAGAATTGAACAGGTTCCTGCAGCAGCCTTTTACCAGCAGCGTTACTTACTCTGTGCAGGTGGGAGTAGGAATAGGAGTACAAGGAGGCAAAGGGCTCTGCTCCCCTCCAGTCAGGTCAGACATAGAGTACTTAATGTTGGTGTACTCGCGCCCTTTAATCTTACTTTTCTGTAGAGGAGAGGAGGACAGTGGGAGGTTAGAGACAGGAGCAGGAAAAAAAGAAAAGAAAGCTAAACTGTTAAAAAGAAGTGAAGCGTTGTGCGCTGCACACCTGCTCTTCCTCTATGCGTCTCTGCAGCGTCTCTATGTAATGCTGCACAGCCATGTAGATGAATCTGTACTGCGCCTCGGTCTGCACCATCCCAGAGCGCTGAGAACGAACCATCTGGATGGTCTTTGGCACGTCGATGTCACAGTCCACCCCTGCAACATGAACACATGAAACTTCACACTGACACATCCTCAGTGCTGCTAACAGAGCAATGACGTAAACTGTGTGTGTGTTATCATTATAACTCTGTCTGTTAATCAACTAATGACAAAAGAGGCAATAAAAGTGTTACTCAAATCTATTTCTAACATTACAAGATATTGAATGCAGCCTATTTCACGCTGACTTTCCTTTTTAAAGCAAATAAATACCTAAAAGTGTCGTTTTTAAAAAGGATTACTCAATGGTAACTCTTGTTTTTCTGCTTATTGTCTTGTTTTATTTTGTTTGTTTTATGTTTCTGCACGTCCATGTTTTATGCCGGTTTGAATCTCTGTGTTTTCTCTGTGATAATGTGAAACACTGTACAATCAGTGTCCAAAACAAAGAACAGCTGTAGTGGATTGCATAAACCTCTACAGGTGTTTTCTAACGAAGTGTTTGTGCCTCAGTGTAAATAAAGCTGGATTGAATCTCCGTTAGATTCTATCAGAATGAAAGACACAGGCGTGTGGACTCACCTTTTTCTCTGATCACATCTATCAGGATGTCGATCACTATAAACGTTCCCGTCCGCCCGATCCCCGCGCTGCAGAACGGAAGAGAAACCCTTTGATTCAACATGTCCGCTCCTCCAATGGAGTCTGTGACAGAGTGTACTCAAGTGTTTGTGTGTGTGTGTGTGTGTGTGTGTACCTGCAGTGTACCGCTATAGGCCCGGCGTCCAGTATGCTCTCCTGCTTCAGGTTGACTTCCTCTAAGAAGTCGAGTACGCCGCCCGGGTCGGTGGGGACGCCGTGGTCCGGCCAGGCCCTGAAGTGGTACTGCCAAACTGTACGTTCTGTGTTGCCCTGAACACACACACACACACACACACACACACACACACACACACACACACACACACACACATATGTATTATAACACTCATTTGAAAAGATGTTTCCCCTACCTGACTTCAAGCTTCCACTTTGTTTATTTATATCCACACACACACACACACACACACACACACACTTACCTGTCCCACTTTGGACAGTTTGAGCTCTCTTAAGATGTAGTCGTGTGCCGCCGTCTCTCTGACATTGCGAACGCGCATGGCGCCGTACTCCTTCAGAGCCGAGACGTCGGGCCAGTACTTCACACACTTACTCTGCGGAGACACAACAACACTCACTGTCTCACACCTCCACCACACCACCACAGCTGTCTGACGATCACAGCTGGAAATACAAGTCATCGGTCACATGCGACTCTTCTCTGGATTTCTCTGTTCACATTGTTTTTTCTCAGCTAGAAAACATTTTAAAGATCAGACTGTTTCATCTTTCATGAGTGTGATTCATTCATGCCTCCGTGTCTTCACGACTGGACGATTGTAATGTTTTACACTCCTGCCTCGGGTAAGGAGCTGTAGCTCATCTGCAGCGTCCACAAAGAAAACAATCTCTCAGATGAGCCAGCACCTTCTAGATGTTCCAAGAGCTCGACGTGACACAACGCTCAGCATGTGCCCCGAAACTTTGTTGTAGTTTAGCTCTGACTACGAGACGGTCCCGCTCAAATGAAACTTTTTAAAACTGATATCTGTCACTTTGTAAACTAATAATCTAATTTGCTGATTTTGTTGTCGTTTCTATTTCTGTTTTATTTACTATATTGTGCTTTTTTTTTCATGCTTTCAATGTGAAGCACTTTGTAACTTTTGTTTTGAAAAGTTTTATATAAATAAAGCTTTACTTATTTACTTACACACATGCACCAAAACCAAATGTTTTACTGAAGTGAGAATAAATCGTAGCTGCACTGAAAACATCTGGACGCTCAGTTCGTTCACACTGTCGCCTTCAGGGACGACAACTGCACCACAGCAAACTACAACATGTCTTTAAGCTTTGAGGAGTGGACCCGAATTAAATTAAAGCTTAACACTTAATCTTTCCGCTCACCTTCCCCCTCTCCACCTCTTTGGTCGTCATGACGATGACTCGAGAGTTTTCCTGAAACACCATCCTCCAGAAGTCACTGATGGTGTTCTGCAGACAGCCCTGAGTGGCAATGTAGCTCTTCTTCACCTTGGTACTGTTACACTTTGAGTCCAGCTCCGGCTGCGCACACACGCGCGCACACACACACACACACACACACACACACACACAGGCAGACATGACAGTCAGCTGAGTGCCTCGTGTACAACAGAGAAATACAACAAAGAGTCAAAACACGAGCAGAAACTGACAGACCACACATGCTGGTCGACTACAGGATGAAACTGACTGATGCAGTTCTACATCCAACTATCTACACATTAAAAAATGATGTGTGTGTGTGTGTGTGTGTGTGTGTGTGAGTCCCCTGAGGATGAAGTGAGTTTACCATGACAGTGGATACTACCATGATGATATTGGCGTTGATGTAGTCGGAGCCCGGCTCATTTAGGTCCCCATCATTCAGCACCACGCGTGTGTGGTCGACTGCAAACACAGAACAACAACAACAGTCAGTCAGTCAGTCGGTCGGTCGGCTTTCACCATCCCCTCAGGTGATCCGCTGCACCGTCACACTGAGAGGCTGCTGTAAGTGGAGGAGCAGCGAGTGTCTCTCACATGGCAGAATGTTCTTGTATCTGTTCTTGTTTTTGTTCTCGGCTCTCTGGCCCTCTTTACGACTGTAGAGCAGCTTGCACTCCTGTTGCTGCAACGTCTGGACGAGGAGGAGAGAGAGAGAGAGAGAGAGAGAGAGAGAGAGAGGGAGAGAGAGAGAGAGAGAGTCACATTTCAACCAAGACTTCGAACATCTTTAATCACACTGCTGGGTATTTATTCAAGCCCTTTTCAGACACGGAGTACGTTACATAACTGGCCTCATCTATCTGTGAAAGTGATGGCGTTCGGTCGTTCAGATATGTAAATGTTTGTTGTGGCTTTATTCAGACCTGACAGCACATTTACAGAAAGAGTCACAGAGAGAGAGAAAGAGAAAGAGACAGAGGGGTCGTGTCGGAGCTGGAGAAGTCATGACGACGAGGAAGAAAAGTTTTCTCTGCATCACTGAAGGATCTCTCACAGATAAGAACCGGTTGGTAGCACCTGGCCTCTCGTGAACCTGTAGTTCTGCGGTGTGTTGCGTCGAGCCCCTTATTTACACGCGCTGCTCCGAGCGGACGGTTGTTTTCTGACGTTTCCGCCACCACATATTCCCACAGCTCGTCTTTCATTTTTGCCTCCACACCGTGGAGAGTCGTAGTGAACGCGGACAGGAAGAACAGGAAGCAGGTCTGATTCACCATGAACTGCAGCTGAACCCAATCCCCTGGAAATTCTCATCATCATTTTAGTCAAATTTTTTTCTGCACAAATGCAAAAAAGACTAAACAATACCGGATCACTCACGCTGACAACTGATCTTATCGAATAAACACAAACAGAGAGCCCGGACTCTTCTGAAGGCAGCCGAGTGACGCGCATCGACCCATCGACACAACCACTGTGACACTGACGTGGACAGTCTTACAGGATTTTTGGAGGCCGACACTGATCTGGTTATTTGTAGAAATAAAAACAAACTTTTGGAAACAGTGACACTGGTCGTGTTCTGAACTCTGTTACCTGTGAAAATAAACTTTTTGCTCATGTTGTAATGACTGATGTGAATATTCACATGTTTCACTGCTTAATTAAAACAGATTCTGTTTCCTTTGTGCATAAGAGAAGATAATGAAGAGATCGATGTACTGTAGGTGCAGTCTCTGTTTATGCCTGAGCTGCTGTGGCCTTTTATGTTCATCTGATAACATTTAATACAAGCTGAAAATGTTACAGCTTCAACCTCATTGACTTTTACGTAGAAGTGACTCTGGAGCTCAGCGAGATGTGAAACCATCACGTTTATTTAACAAAGCGCACGTCTGAAAAGGGCTTTAGTGATGTTTTTTGTTTTGTGAGAAAAGACACAAACTAAATTTTTGTTTGCTTCATAAAAAGATTAGAACCAGACAGAACCACTCACCTCAAATTCTTCCCAGAAGCCCTGTTTGACCTTGTCTGTGGCTTCCGCAAGTTTGCTCAGCTCCCTAACTCGACTTTCGATCTCTGCCGCGTTAATACGAGTAGTGTTCAGAGGCTGCGGAGGAGAACGAGTCAGGACAGAGATTAGAATCGGAAAACGCCGCCGTCGCTTCCTGCTGGGGGAAAACAGGGGGATGGCGACGTTACCTGTTTTAGCTGAAGCACGGTGCCCAGAGTTTCCACCATGGGGTTCTTTTTGTAGTGCTCTACCAAGTCGGTGAGGGAGTCGAACTTCTCGCCTCCGCCGACGTCGTATTTCAGGTCGTGCTGAATGAGAAGCCACAGCCACATCAGCAACAAGTACAACAGAGCAGTGTCACCATCATGAGACAACCAAGATGTTTACGAGCACAGAAACAATAGGCAGATTGTAATGAGATGATAAACTGCAGTTCACAGCTGATTTGATTAGATTCAGCCACAATCAGGATCTGAAACTTTAAAAATATCAATAAATAAAATAATAATAAAAGTCTTACCAACATAAATCACTCCTTATTTCAAATACTGAATTAGCAATACCACAGGAAATGATGTCACCAAAAGTAAACATGGGCAGTGATACACTTTAGTTTAGGATGGATTTAAATGCAACTGGCTGGATGTTGGTAAACACAGTGTCATTCCTCTGAGTCTGGGCTTTTTAATGGAGCTGTATGGGCGCAGGTCCGTGTGAATTCATTAGAAAAAGTTTTGTGTTAAACCGGGAGGAGCTGGGGCCGAGTGGAAGTAGCATTAGCTGCTAACGCTGGCGTTACTTCCCCTTTGTTTACAGCTCCTCCCTGTAGCCGTCAGGTCTTCTTACATGAGTGATGAGGGTTAAGGGTCAATGTCAGCAGCTCTGTTTTAAAACCACAGGGACAAATGAAAAGCCTGGAACAGCAAAATAATTCTACTGATCTATAAAAATATCTACTGTTCTTTATTATTCGTGTTTCGTTATTATTCGACTTTTTGTCCATGTCGGGCTCCTGTAGGAATGACGGCTCTGTTTTCCCAGTGTTCTGATTGGTCTGTGTTCGGGCTGCTGGCAGGTAAGATGAGATCGTCTGAAGTTAACCTGCTCTGGTGCAGGTTAGCTGCGCATCATAGGTTACCATGGTGATGTAGACCTGTTAAAACTGGGCCAGCTGTGTGATACTGGAGAACCAGATATAATCCTCAAAGATAACCCACTAATCCTGCTTCATGCTACAGGCCCCAGGTTTTCTCAGATCCCCTACCCCGATTACAGAACGCTGCACGCACTCCAGCAATAAAAACATCTGGATCATTGCGGGAGTTACAGCAGCACGTCTTCACATCTGTACCAGTCAGGATCACGCCTTTAACGGAAAGTGTTAAGGTCCGGGCAGTACTGGTACCTGCACGCTTTACGGTAGCACTAACTGCTGTGACAGAGGGGATGTGAGGAGGCAGGGACAGACAGAGGAGATGAGGAGTGTTGTTTACCTTGCAGCAGATCATGACGTGAGTGACTTTGGGTTTGCTGTCACTGCTGTCCGTCTTGTCGTCTCCTGTACGAACCGACAGGACAAAATCCCCCGGATGGCTCTGGCTCTCTCTCACCAGGAAGCTGCCGTTCTTCCCTTTCTCCGTCAGCAGCTTCTCAGCCTCCCGGCCCGACAAGTGTCCGTGGAACCATCTGGCAAAAACACACATACCAGTAAAACAGGTTTCAACCGGACTCTTAAAAAACATCTGCTTCCATTGTTGATGAGGATAAACGTGTAACTTATTTTCTTTAATGGCTTCACTGCTTGTTTACATGAATAAATCAAGGATGTTTATTGTTTGCAAACATGGTTAAACAAGCAACAAACAATAACTTGAAGGATCTATTCCTTGAAACTCAACAGATAAGTGAAACACTAAACATTTTCTCTTGTTTTCATCCTGACATGCCTCAAATACATCTCACCTTCCTGCAACTAAAGTGCAGCTTCACGCACAAAATCCATTTTCTGCAGCATGACAGTAAAAGAGAAAACATGTCCGCCTCCAGGTGTGGTCATCAGATCCCATCACATCACATACACCTTGAATTAAACGTGCACTAAACAAGTCAAACAATCAGCTCACTCATTAAATACGTGGCTTTTGCTCTGTGATGTTAGACCGCTGCTCGTTTTCCCTGAAGCTTCTCTATTTCAGACACAGCGGGACAACACCGCTATAAAACACCGCTGGAAACCCTGATTTCATTTCTGGGAAAATAAAAACGTGGCAGTATATTTGTTTTACTGGCACGTATTTTTCTTAATTAACCAAACAACTGGAGTTGTGAAACTGCACATATTGTATTAAGGGAGAAGACAAAGTGGATGAATGTAATGGGAACACAGTTTGCCACAAGGTCTATAACCACTACAGTCAGCTAGTTCCTCTTTCTCAGGATGGAAAAGTACATTTTCACAGTAATTCCAGTTAATGTGATGAAGTGTAATCAGTTGAGGAACCTAAGTATGTGTATAGATCACAAATACTGGTTACTCCCATTAGGCTGACAGCAGCTCTGTTCAGCAGAGACACAGAGGCTTTCTTGAGACAGGCCTCCTCCATTATTTGCAATCTACAACGCACTCAGTTGCCAGTTTATTGGGTGCCATCTCAACTTAATGCAGTCTAATGCAACGACTCTCTCTGCTGATATATACGGAGGTGTTTCTAATATTGTGTCCACCCCATTTAAATCGGTAATGGTTCATTAAATATAAGAAAAACACATTAAATGTTAGTTATGCTGGTAATCACTCATCGGGTCGTCACCACTCACCTCTCTGAGGTGGGATCAGCACAGTTGAGCGGATACTTGAGCTCAATGACGTCACCGTTTTTCTCCTTCAGTTGCCCATGATGCTCCATGTAATACTGCACCAGCTCTGCAAGAGTGGCAAACTTCTCCCCGCCGTACAGGTCGTAGTAGTCTCCCGTGTTCTGGATCTTAATATGAGTGACGGCTCCATTTCGCCTGCAGAGAAGCACAATCATTTAGAGGAGTGTTACCAGCAGGAGTGAGATCATCATCATCATCATCATCATCATCATCATCATGACGTAAACAGGTCCCAACAGGAAGCTTATGTTCGTCCTAAAGAGTCCTGTTAATGAGTAAAAATCTAACTGTTTTATATTCAAAGTCTCACATACACAGTCAGCGTGGCGTCATTATTACATTAGATTCACCTGTGTTTCAGGTTTATTCAGGGAAATGTGGAAAACATGTTAAACCCCAAATATATACTTAAGATTAATTATTAGTTGATTATTTTCAACTATTCTAATAATGGATTCAAACATTGCCTCGTTCCAGCTTCTCAGCTCAGAGGATTTTCTCCATCTTATGTGACAATAAATGGATGAACAAATGAATAAACTTAATCAATTAAACTGTTTTCTCATCGCAAACTGAACATATTTGGACTGTTGTAATCAGATTCCATCAACAAGGACTCTGAGACAACAGGATTTTTCTGACATGTTATAGAACAACTGATTAATTGAGAAAATAATCAGTAGATTAATCATTAGCTGCAGCTCTACTGAGTGTCTTTGGGTTTTGGATCGATCAACAAGCAACTCCACGAAACTGTGACACTTTTATGACACATCACAGACCAAACAATTAAATGAATGTTCAGCATATTAATCAATAATGAAAATTATTATTAGCTGCATGTTTTGTATCCTCCAACCCTTCTGATGCAGAGCACATGCATGATGATTAAAATGAGCAAAGCGGTGAACAGTTTAACACCACACACACACGCGCCTCCAACAACACAGGCACCCTCCCTGCTATTAAAATAAACTGTGAAAATATTAAGTGGCAGAGCGCCGACACCGAGGCTCAACATTGGCAAATTTTAAAAGGAAACCACCACGTTTTTATGACACAAACCAGATAGACGCCGTACGCTGCGCTGAGTCATTGTAGGTGACCACCATTATTCCGGAAAATAGAAAAAAAAAGGAGAACTTGTGGCAGGTCTGAGGTTCAGTAGCATGTAACCTTGGATGACTTTTGGTTAAGTCTGGCAGAATGTGCACATAAAGAGACAGACGTGCTGGTTTGAACCAGCGGAGACTAGTCTCCCTGTGGAAATGTCCCCGTTTCCACAAGAGGAGCACGACTTGTTTTGTTTCCATAGGAAGTAAATATGGTGCGAGATGAGAGACTGTACGGCTAAAATATGAGACTGTTACAAAAATACCACTGGCTACATCAGCTAAACTGAGTTAATGATACTTCATCTTAAAAATTTATGACTCTACAGGCCCTTAGATAAAACCACTAACTGTTTTTTTTTTTTTTATTAGTAAAAGGTTGGTCGTCCTTCTCTGGATGATGCTGGTTTCCCACCATCATCCAACACAGTTCATGCTGAAGATGGAGCAGCATTTGTTGTGGGGATCTTTTTTTTTTTTTTCAAATAATTATCCCAGCATCATTTAACAGTGAGTATCACATCACATTTAAAGCTGCATTAGGTGATTTTTCTTGCAGGGGAACCAACTGAAAACACAACACTGACACATCATATCATCTGATTAAGCTGTGTGAAGCGTATGAGCAAAAACAGTTGCCTATCACACACCCAGGAGGCACAGAGCAACATTATCTTTCATTTTCAAGTTTTATTCGTTTCCGATTGATAAATGTAAGTCCAATATTTACTCCCCTGTTAGTTCCGGTTTCATCTGAACCAACTTCTAACTGAAATATCTGGCTCTTACGCTGCCAAATGTAAATCATCATCTTTAGTATTATGTAAGCTAGCCGACAGACTGATGTCCTAAAAAGCAAAGTATGCATAATTAACATGTTGCTTAAGGTTTGAATTATAAATAACTGAGATAAAATTCAATTTGTCTGTTCCTCAGGGGTCTACTCCAGACAGCAGGTTTAACAAACTGAGTCTAACCCTGAACTCGGAGCTGACGAGCCCTCAGACGGGAAACTCTGAGTTTTCTGTTCCAGAACAGCTGATCTGAGTTAGTTCAATCAACTCTGAGTATGTTCACTCTGAGCTGAGAGCGTGCATGAGGAATATAAAACACCATCATCAATGGAGCTCCGATTCAATGATTCACCGTGGCAACGGGTAAATAAACAGCAGAGTCTCCATTTGAATCCAGCGCAGGCAGAAAGATGAATGTGTGACATTAATGCACATTTATCTTTAAGAAACAACAGCAGCAGAGGAAGAGTCTCAGCTGGAGAAAAGAGTCAATAAGTTCAAACTATTACATTTTATTCATTGTTGTCCACTAGACACATTATTTAGCAGATTTTTTATTTCCTTGAGCTGGAATCTGCTGTTGGTTAGATTAAATGTTTGACTATATTTATTCAGCCGTGACCTGATGGGGACAAAGAAGAAGATGAAAATATAAACCAAACAGATAAGACAGAAGTTTATCTATAGATCTTGAGTGTAACCTCACAGTGGGACCCAGTAACAGCCTCATGGTTTTGATGATTTTCAGTTGAAAAAGCGTTGAGGTTAAAACTGAGTACATTTTCAGGCATCTAGAATTTTTGACACAGCATTATATTGTGCTGCTTTATGCACTCATGAATGCCACCATCACTTACCGTACTGAGAGGGTGAAGTCTCCTGGATTACTCTTACTGGGTCTGGCTAAAAAGCTCCCATCCACCCCACGAGTCAGCAGGAGGTTTTCAGCCTCCACACCTGTGATGTTGGGGTGAAACCACCTGAGAGAGAGAGAGAGAGAGAGAGACAACGATCAACCTAATTTACTGTATCATGCACTTAATTCACTCTCCACCGTTTCATGTGAGTGTCCACGCTTTCAAAAATCACAAGTATTGTCCATGGCATGTAAAATACTTTTTTCTAACAATCACACCGAAGCAGTGAGTTTTACAGATGCCAAAACTGCACTTGGATCTTAAACGACTTAAACTTTATCGTCCACGCACAGAAAACTGTCTTGTAGCCCAGTAAAGCACAGAACACACACAGACCTACTGTACATGCAGCCATCAATTGTCCATGGCAACAACATGGACGACCAGTTATTGTGATGAATGATGAATGTGTTTGAAATCCCAATTCACTGTTCACTACAGACTTAACTATTGAGCGTGAATGAGGGAGCGCTTTCAGTCTTCTTTTTAACCACCGTCGAGGATTTGTGAACGAACCTCTCAGACCAAATATCAATGCATGCTGTGTTCTGTAAGCACTGTTTGGGATTAAAATACTCCTTTCTCTTTCCCCGTCTTTTTTCCAGGACTGTGTGTCTCTTTGGTTCATGTCTCATGTCTGTGCTTCAGCCAGACATCTGTGATCCAAGTCTTCATCGTCCAGCAGGCTCAGAACTGTCTTCACATCATATGTTGCGTGCGATTAACTGCTTCATCCTCTCTTGGCATCTTGTATCTTCTCCATCTGTGTGAATATTATCCTTGAGTTCTGCCTCTCGTACCAGGCGTTTGATCGGCCCCAAATTCATTCTGCAGCAGGACATCGAGCCCAAACATAAGGAGTCGTGCAACAGACGGTCTGGTCCCCACAGAACCCTGATCTCAACATCATGGAGTCAGTCTGGGATCAAGAGACAGAGGACACTGAGACAGCCTGAATCCACAGAAGAACCGTGGCCGGTTCTCCAAGATGCTTGGAACAAACGAACCTGCCAAGCAACTGAAAAACTGTTTGTAGTACTGAGGAGAAGTGGTGCTGTTTTAAAAGCTGAAGCACAGCAAATGCTGTTTACTGTTGTTTGTGTGAAGTAAATTCATGAACAAAAACTATTTGTGGCATTACTAAAGCGTTCTCACTTTACTTTTAGTTCCTGTCTGTCCTCTTTCCAAGTTTTCATGGTGCAGGGGAGGTTTTGTGGTTAATGTCTTACCAGCTCTTGGCAGAAACTGAAACTCACTCAACATCTTCTCTGTAATACGGAACATCCACTTCAAACACATTTAAACTCTTCCTGAAACCTTTTAACCTTTTACACTCAAATGTATTTTGATCTTCACATAATGATGCATGTGCAGAGGTCGACACTAGAAAACAGTTTTCACGCTCAGCTGCTGAATGTAAAAAGTTTCTCTGTGCTCACCTTAAATCTGTGTTTAAGTCATGCACCTGCAAGCATGACTGATGGTATGTATTGGTCCGTGTGTATATATATAGTAATATATTAGTACTAGTTACAAAACTTTTGAAATGAAAGATATTTGTATATGCATAGATTATGGGTTTTTCAAATAAGGGAGAAGGTGTAAATGCCTTTAAACTTTTTCTAATTGATGATTCACAGCAGAGCATTTTTATGTCTTACAATGACTGAATGGGATCTTTAATATCTAAAAGAAATATGACATGTTTGTGCTTGTATTGTCATTCTGTTTCTTCATGTTCTACTGCTGCTATTTCTATCTACTCTTTCTATATAACCGCTTCTTCGTGTTTGACTGGCCTGGAGGAGGGTTTTCCTCTTCTGTTGCTCTTCCTGAGATTTCCCCAGCAAAAGGTTGTTATTTTCTTTTCCAAATCAAAGCTCTGTGAACAGAGGCTGTCTTTAACTGCTCTGACACCAGTCTGTGATTGTGTGCTATGCAAATAAAACTGATTTTACTCGGGGGTTCAAAGAAGTATTGTCGGGGATTTAAACAGCAGCTCCTGTCACAACAAACCTCCCCTGTGTTTTTTAGACAACAGTTGTGTTCGGTTTTCAATGAGTGTAGCTAGTCTATACTTTTCCTACTACTAACCATGATCTAAGAACGGTTAACTAAAGCAGAACCACAGGTTTGATATCAGACTTAAAGCGTTAACAGTGTTTAGTAAACATCTTCAGACTGGGCTCTAAGTTGCCGGTGTGTGCTAAATGAAGCAGTGTTTAGCTAGCTGCTCCTCTGCCATCACTTTTCTTTCCAGAAACGTCGACACACTCAGACCCTGTTCGCCGACAGTCAAACATCCAAACAGCTGAGTTTAGTTAAAGCTAGCTCGGCTAACATTTCCAGCAGACATTGTTTTCCAGACTTACCTCCGAGATGTCATTTTTTTCGTTCCTCACTTCCTCGCTGGCAGTTAGCGGTAGCTTCAACTAGCTGGCTAACGTTTCCGACCGTTTCTGCTTCGATCACAGGCTAAAGTGCTTCATCGGTTCACCCCCGGTCAAAACGGGCACCGAAATCCGGGCATCCACACACAATTTTAACGGCGGGCGTTTACAAAAAATAAAAAAAAAGTCTTTAGGCCTCGGCCCCGGAGACTTCACAGCAACTCGATTACTGGACGTCTTCTTCTTCTTCTTCTTTTTCTTCTTCGTTCCAATGGCCAATTGCAACCAAACGGATCATTACCGCCACCTAGTGCTCAGTCCTTAGAATTACAGAACGTCACCGAACATGCGACAAGGTAGAGGGAGCGCGGATATCTTCACCTTGCGCGGCCTCTCTTCGCTGTCGCTTCGCCCTCAGTTGAAGCCACAGAGCTCGACCCCATCCTCCGGCATGCAGCGTGACATAAATTAAACAGCCCTGTCGCGTTTCTATTCGCGCATGCTCATTAAAGGCTTACCGGGGGAACAAGCGGTAAGTGGCGCGGAGCGTCACCGCAGGGTTCGCCAAGATTCCGCAACGGGACGCCGTGCTTGCGTCAAACACAAACTTTGCAGCTACACTGCTTAAATAGAACATTTTATCAATCAGTCTGTTTTCTATTCTCCGGGAGCGTTTTGATGGAGTTATATTTTAACCCTTGAGTTTGGTTTCTATTGCCTTTATTGTCCCTTATTGAGACTCTAACAGACCCCAATGTGTAAAAAATAATACTGCTAATTGAAAAATAAATCAACTGTTCTCTCAGATATTCTTTTATTTTACTTTTCTTCTGTTCTTATTAAAACCAAATATGTAGAAAAGTACTGAAGTGGTAACCATTGACTTTGACAAAATGGCCTTGCACATTTAATGGATGTGACAACAAACTGAAATGACCATAAAGCAATGTTAATACACCAAACAAGAAATATTCAATACATATTCCTTTTGCCAGTGTGTTGTGTTAGTGACATTACTGATTTTGTTTGTTCATGACTGAACTGTTACAAAACTCCACTAATCGGAATCAAAACATCTCACTATCTAACCATGTTTTCATGTTTTTGTTTTTATGTGTTGTTCATAAAAGATTCCAACCAAAACGAATGCACTTGTTCAGCCTTCTTCTCCTTATCTCTAACTCACTCAAATGACAGCCACCACAGCTGATGCCAGAGTTGCCAGGTTAGCTGTCACAGTGTCTGAGGATGTCATGTGAACAGACATTTCTGACATGTACTTTCAGTGACATACCAATGTGCCAGGGCCTGCTGCTGACAGCTGCCACAGTGTGGGGACTCACTAATGACAGCAACAGGGAAAAAGATGTGAAACACTTGTGACATGTTTGAGTGCTGAAGATGCTGAATAAGAATACTGTAGGCTAAAGTGAGGTGGCTCAGGTGGGAAATAACTATATCAAGATGGATAATTAAAAATAAGGTAGTTCAATGTGTCAGTTTATTAGTGTGCTTTAAGTAAAAGCACCTTATACACAAATGTTTATATAATATAAAGAACATTACATTTAGTTGTTATAAGAATATATAAATAATTGGTTATGGAAGGTCTATGCCATTTCTAGTTTATTTTCAGATATTAGACACAACTCAAGTCAAAACAGAGGAGGCTGTGGTGTTCACAGATTATTCTATAACATTGTTCATGATGATTTTGTTACATTGTGGTTGCACTTTGGGGGCCCTTATTTTTAGTGTAGTCTATCTAACCTGTTTGTTTTTAATTATACACAAGAACAAATACCGTACACTTTTGAATTACTTTTTTAGTGTTAATAATATTTAACATCTAAGCGCTTCTCCCGACAAAATATAGGTATGGTGTTCGCCAGATGTTGCTGTGATGATCTGCTCGTCTTGACAGCCTCTGCGCCCTCTGAAGTTTGTCCCTCCCCGGCTACAGTTTAAATCCGTACGTGGCAGTCACAGAGCGGTACACCGCAGCCGAAGCTGGAGCGGCTCCTCTCCTGCAACAACTCACTCAAACAACCAGACATCCTGCACTCCTGCGGGATATACTGTGTCAGGGATACATTTTATATCGCCAGACTTGCTGTAACGGTCGCTTCATAACATTTGAAACATGTTTACCGTGTCGGAGCTGGTTGTCTTGCTGGCCGTCCTGTCTGCCACCGCGTCCGGCTACTTCGTTAGCATAGACGCCCATGCCGAGGAGTGCTTCTACGAGCGGGTCAACTCCGGCACCAAGATGGGCCTCATGTTTGAGGTTGCCGAAGGAGGGTTCCTGGACATCGATGTTGAGGTGAGATATGTCACTGAGATGATAAACCAAGCATCTAACATGGTGAAATACATGTATTTTGACTTAACTTGTTTGGTGCTACACAAGGCCTGTGCTAACGTTAGCTATTAGCGGTTAGCTACCTGCGTAACGTCAAGTGGAACTAGTCAGGTGCTTCCCGGGCTTATGGCTTTGTATATCACTGTTATTTTAATTTCTGGACAAAATATTGCAGGGACATCATTTTGTCTGTTTTGTGCTAAGGAGTGTGTGACACTGACTGATTAATTATGCATAACGATACAGGAAGTGTAGCGTTAGCATATGTCCGGCTAGCTGACTATACAGCCAGTAAGGTGTCTGAACTAATAATACACTGTGAGGGCAAATATCCCTAATCATCTTGTGTTTTTTTATTCTGTGGAAACGCTGCTCTGCTTTTAAAAAGCACAACTGAGTGTTTTGATCCCCCCCCCCCAAGNGAGTGTGTGACACTGACTGATTAATTATGCATAACGATACAGGAAGTGTAGCGTTAGCATATGTCCGGCTAGCTGACTATACAGCCAGTAAGGTGTTTGAACTAATAATACACTGTGAGGGCAAATATCCCTAATCATCTTGTGTTTTTTTATTCTGTGGAAACGCTGCTCTGCTTTTAAAAAGCACAACTGAGTGTTTTGATCCCCCCCCCCAAGATTTTCTNACAAACTGAAATGACCATAAAGCAATGTTAATACACCAAACAAGAAATATTCAATACATATTCCTTTTGCCAGTGTGTTGTGTTAGTGACATTACTGATTTTGTTTGTTCATGACTGAACTGTTACAAAACTCCACTAATCGGAATCAAAACATCTCACTATCTAACCATGTTTTCATGTTTTTGTTTTTATGTGTTGTTCATAAAAGATTCCAACCAAAACGAATGCACTTGTTCAGCCTTCTTCTCCTTATCTCTAACTCACTCAAATGACAGCCACCACAGCTGATGCCAGAGTTGCCAGGTTAGCTGTCACAGTGTCTGAGGATGTCATGTGAACAGACATTTCTGACATGTACTTTCAGTGACATACCAATGTGCCAGGGCCTGCTGCTGACAGCTGCCACAGTGTGGGGACTCACTAATGACAGCAACAGGGAAAAAGATGTGAAACACTTGTGACATGTTTGAGTGCTGAAGATGCTGAATAAGAATACTGTAGGCTAAAGTGAGGTGGCTCAGGTGGGAAATAACTATATCAAGATGGATAATTAAAAATAAGGTAGTTCAATGTGTCAGTTTATTAGTGTGCTTTAAGTAAAAGCACCTTATACACAAATGTTTATATAATATAAAGAACATTACATTTAGTTGTTATAAGAATATATAAATAATTGGTTATGGAAGGTCTATGCCATTTCTAGTTTATTTTCAGATATTAGACACAACTCAAGTCAAAACAGAGGAGGCTGTGGTGTTCACAGATTATTCTATAACATTGTTCATGATGATTTTGTTACATTGTGGTTGCACTTTGGGGGCCCTTATTTTTAGTGTAGTCTATCTAACCTGTTTGTTTTTAATTATACACAAGAACAAATACCGTACACTTTTGAATTACTTTTTTAGTGTTAATAATATTTAACATCTAAGCGCTTCTCCCGACAAAATATAGGTATGGTGTTCGCCAGATGTTGCTGTGATGATCTGCTCGTCTTGACAGCCTCTGCGCCCTCTGAAGTTTGTCCCTCCCCGGCTACAGTTTAAATCCGTACGTGGCAGTCACAGAGCGGTACACCGCAGCCGAAGCTGGAGCGGCTCCTCTCCTGCAACAACTCACTCAAACAACCAGACATCCTGCACCCCTGCGGGATATACTGTGTCAGGGATACATTTTATATCGCCAGACTTGCTGTAACGGTCGCTTCATAACATTTGAAACATGTTTACCGTGTCGGAGCTGGTTGTCTTGCTGGCCGTCCTGTCTGCCACCGCGTCCGGCTACTTCGTTAGCATAGACGCCCATGCCGAGGAGTGCTTCTACGAGCGGGTCAACTCCGGCACCAAGATGGGCCTCATGTTTGAGGTTGCCGAAGGAGGGTTCCTGGACATCGATGTTGAGGTGAGATATGTCACTGAGATGATAAACCAAGCATCTAACATGGTGAAATACATGTATTTTGACTTAACTTGTTTGGTGCTACACAAGGCCTGTGCTAACGTTAGCTATTAGCGGTTAGCTACCTGCGTAACGTCAAGTGGAACTAGTCAGGTGCTTCCCGGGCTTATGGCTTTGTATATCACTGTTATTTTAGTTTCTGGACAAAATGTTGCAGGGACATCATTTTGTCTGTTTTGTGCTAAGGAGTGTGTGACACTGACTGATTAATTATGCATAACGATACAGGAAGTGTAGCGTTAGCATATGTCCGGCTAGCTGACTATACAGCCAGTAAGGTGTTTGAACTAATAATACACTGTAAAGTCAAATATCCCTAATCATCTTGTGTTTTTTTATTCTGTGGAAACGCTGCTCTGCTTTTAAAAAGCACAACTGAGTGTTTTGATCCCCCCCCCCCAAGATTTCTGTTGCCATATGTTGCCACCAGTCCCTTCATGTTGTTGATGACCTGCCCTAATGCAGCTCTGTGCTTTACACTTGTCTCCTCTCCAGATAACGGGGCCTGATGGCAAGCAGATTTACAAAGGCGACAGAGAGTCCAGTGGAAAGTATTCAGTGGCAGC
The DNA here is from genome assembly GCF_002260705.1 of Seriola dumerili. Classification (NCBI taxonomy): domain Eukaryota; kingdom Metazoa; phylum Chordata; class Actinopteri; order Carangiformes; family Carangidae; genus Seriola; species Seriola dumerili. Next base: position 900,583 of record NW_019174302.1, on the reverse strand, counting down.
ACACATGGACGGGACCTACAAGTTCTGTTTCAGCAACAAGATGTCAACCATGACACCCAAGATCGTTATGTTCACCATTGATATTGGCGAGGCACCTAAAGGCCAAGACATGGAGACGGAAGGTACATAAAGGGTGTATATGTGGGTCACTGACAGTCTGTGCAAACGAGATTCAGAAATTCCACTTTCAATGTCTTACAGCCTTTTTCCAAATGGATCATATAGGATCCAGACCTACTTTTCTTTCTGCATTCTGCTTCTATTTACCTTGTTTAATTGCTTCTATCAGTTTCCTTCTTTCTAACTTTACCTTGGGCACTCTTTTCCTCTTTGTAGGTGGTGACAGCTGGGATGGTAGGGCACAGGGCAGGCTCTGACTTTTGAGTTTGTGATGCACTGCAGAGTTTTCTCTAACCAGTGTTGTTTCCATAGAGAAAAAAAAACTAATATTGTGCAGTACTAGTATACGTAGTCAAAACGCCGTGATGTTTGTGAATGGTTTGACAGTTTGCACAGTGAGAAAATGTATGACCTGTAAATGTGTCTGGTGATTGGACAGCATCACCTGCCACATACTGTATGTCACAAGTGTTCAGCATGTATTGTGTACCCTATGCATGTTTTTCTTTGCACAAATATTGTTTTGTGACTTATTACTGATGGATTAACTTTTACCTGTTTCAGCCCACCAAAACAAGCTGGAGGAGATGATCAATGAGCTGGCGGTTGCTATGACAGCCGTAAAGCATGAGCAGGAGTACATGGAGGTCCGTGAGAGGATACACAGAGCAAGTAGGTCCCGCTCCTGTCAGAGCATATATGCAAAGCCAATTTACCATGTTTATTGAAGTGTTTAACTTCACAAACCCTCTTTTCCTCTCCCTCTAGTCAACGACAACACAAACAGCAGAGTGGTGCTGTGGTCGTTCTTCGAGGCTCTGGTTCTGGTGGCGATGACACTTGGACAGATTTATTACCTGAAGAGATTTTTCGAAGTACGGCGAGTGGTGTAGTGCGATTAAGCGATCCCTCCGTGTCCTCCACTGTTTTTCTTCACCACCAAGACAGTTTATTTACACTCTGGAAATGAGACTGGCAGTTTGAGTAAAGCCCACATGTGATCGGATCTCAGATGTTTTGTTGTCCTTACCTATTTAGTTCCTTCTTTATAAATGTAATAATTGTATGTTTGGAACGAATGGCCAAAAGCTTCTGGGATAGTTATGAGTTTTCATTAGTTTTTTTTTTTTTAAAACAGACTTTTTTTTGTCAAATGGTGTTTGATAATTACACTTAAGTACCAATCACTTGCCAGTACAGTTTTGCCTGTTTGATTGAGTGCAAGGCTCATGATTTTAATTGAAGGCAGTCAGATGAAAAAAGGATTAGAAATGCACATCAGTGGATATGCATGTGTGGAGTCACCATGGGTGAATGTAGCCCTAATGAAGATTGAAACGTGATGCTTTACAAATGATAAAAATGGCAAACATGAAAACAGATTCTATTAGTTCATTGTCTGAGAGGCAGGGAGCTTTGTTTCCATTGTCCAAGCCAAGTCAGACCCTGTGCTGTACATCGTGTTAATGCTCTCAAACAACAACTTGCACTCCTGATGAATACGTCTAAATAATCTGAAGGATTTACATAGCAGCTGGTCTTTAAGGGAAGCTGTACAGCCTCTAGCTCTGTTGATTCATAGCGATCCATGCCACAGGGGGCTTCAGTGGTCATCTTCTGCAGGGAATCTGCTTGACTCACTATGTGGTTAAAAAAAAAATGGCGGAGAGTTTACGTGTTGACTCAATTTTTAAACACTTAAACTTTAAAACTTTGACTTTGAGAAGAGCTGAGATAGGTTTAATTTGAACTGAACTACTTGGGGTGTAACTCCAAAATGTAGGGGGATACTGAAATACATGTTACATGTCAACTGAGGCTGGCTGGGTGGGGGTTCTGACACTTAATGACTGCTGTGTGCTTTAGTTGCTTCTTCTATAGTTAGTTTGTTGGGGTTGGGGATTTTAAATTATACGATTGTATACAATTTTGAATTGTTTGCTGTTTTTCCTGGAGCGTATCCAGTGACATGTGACTGTTGGGATGACGCCTTTCAAACGACTTCCACATACATAGTTAAAAAGTTCAATCCAAGGCAGCAGCTTCACATCTGGCACACGGCTGCAGCATCGAAGGTGTCGCATGTCACTGAATATGCTCCGATTTTGTATTAAAAACAATCTTTGGTGAGATCAGGCAGGTGAACTGCTCTGTACACAGTCTCCTTTTTGTCATTTCAATAAAATCTGATAAATGGATCTGTACAAATGTAGATTGGTTGTCTGTGGAAAATGCCCCAGGTTTCATAATAAAGCCAATATTCTGTACAAGTACTCGGACGTCTTTGTGAACAAGTGCTAACAGTATTTTATGGAGAAGGTTTGACCACAAATCGTTTAATCCAGTAGAGTAATAATCAACGAGTGTAAATATTAGTAATTGCTCCATTGTATTGCAGTCATAGCTGCAGCTGAGGCGTCGTTAATGTGAGTAGTTTCACCTGCTCTGACAGGTGCTGTGACAAAGGCACAAACTGAGTGACACTGCAGCGACATACACGCTTCTCTTCTCCCTGTAAAACTGGAAATTCATTCTAAACTGATACAATACAATCTTGATTTTTTTTTTGTCTCATCTTAAATTTATGTGGTAAAATTTAAACTTGATTTAATGAACATTTATTCCTGCTTTTAGAAGAAGTTAAGAGGGAAAAAATTTATGCTTTTCACATAATGACCGATGATCAGTGGCACCAGCTCAGTCTGACCTGTTGTCAAAAGCCCAACTCTGCAAAAAAACAAACTCAACTGTTACTCACCACGGCTCAGTCACTATCATGTGAATCCCTCTTAATTACTCAAGAAACCCTGCACCCACTGGTCAGCACACATCTTGAGAAAGTGACTCCAGGACAGAGGAGGGTGGTTCCAGTTGGAGGTCTAGACTCCATAACTCAGAGTGTTTTGGCAGAGACATGTAAGCAAATAGTTCAGTCTTGTTTCTACAAGTGTCCTCAACGCTGTAATGCCTGTGACCTATCAGTGCTTCACTGGCCACCAGATTTATTTATTTTACCAGATTCACTGAGGGTTTACAGCTTCTCTGACAGCCGCACCCAGCTGCTTACTAAACAGGTTTCTCCTATCAGTGGCCATCAAACCGTCGTTTCTCCCCCACAGCAGCAAGATTATTTTGTAAGTAGCACCAGCTGCCAGAAAACTGAATAAACGCTTTGATGTGTGAGAGAGCCAGAGCAAACAACAAGGTTTTACCGAGACGACTTTAATGGAAGTCCTGCACCAAGTTCGATCCGCAGAACCAGAACCACAGAGGACATCTGTTTCCAACCGCTGTGTCACTGCAGACACTGAAGCTGTGACTGTCACTGTCACAAAGGCTCTGCAGAGTTTCAACTGTGTGGATGAGGAACTTTTTTTCACTCCTCCACTACATTTATTTGTCTTCTATAGTCACATTAACATTTTATTAAGAAAATATAATCAATTTATAAAATATAAATTAATCAAAATGAGTTCCACCAGCTATGACATTAAAATGTTGCTTACAAGTTTGATCCTTTATGCTCATCAGAGTTGTCTGTGGTGGAAGAAGAACTCAGATATTTTACTTAATTAGCAATACCACAGTGTAGAAATACTCTGAGTCCTGTGTTCAAGATGTTACTCAAGTAAAAGTACAAAAGTACCAGCATGAAAAGATACACAAAGTACCAAAAGTAAAAGTACTCATTATGCAGAATGGGCTATAATTATTTATGCGCTGTAATAAAACATCATGATATATACTGTCGATTATATTTTGTCTTATAACTAAAGTTATCAGATAAATGTATTGGAGTAAAAAGGTCATTATCTTCCAATATAGAAGAATAAAGCAGCAGGAAATGGAAATTATGACGTAAAGTACAAGTATCTCAAATTTAACATATCAAAATATATTGTAAAATATAATATGTTATGTAGGTCCTTTACTCTTACACGATAAAAGATTAAAATAAATAAAATAAATAAAAATAGACGGAACGCGGAACGATACTCGCGACAGCGCTTCAGTTCCCACCCGGCTTGTAAACATCGGCGCGCCCGGAATAAGCAGCGGAGCAGCGTGGAGCTCGATCCCAGCAGCGGAACCACAGCTTCATCCAGAACCAGTGGTTTATACTGGTCTGTGTCCAGTATGGATAACACGACGGACGGGACGTGGGACAGTTTACCTGTTCAACTCCACGAGAGCATTTTACAGACGCTCGAGGAGCTGAAATTCACTCACATGACACCTGTACAGGTAACACCTCCACTGCAAACCTGTGTCTCTCACCAGCTCTTCAACACATGCTTTATTGATCATTATAAAATCATTATTAATACTATTATTGTTTCCCTGTAGTCCGCTTGTATCCCGCTGTTCATGAGCAACAAAGACGTGGCTGCAGAGGCGGTAAGTTTGTAGTTTAACCAGGTAACAAACTTTACCTGTAACACGTTAACGACAAATCTGAGGTACCTGTGCTTTACCTGAGTGTTTCCACCTTAAATCACTTTCTACTACATGTGTCTGATAACTGTAGTTTCTTCACAGATTCAGATCAATAAGACAAATTATAACCAAGAAACAAATGATCATGTGTTATTACAGGTTAAGACGAGATTTTGTCCCGCTACCCAGCAGCGTATGAAGTCATTAATTAGTCCCTCCATCACCAGCTGCAACATTAACACTAATAACAAGTTGATTAATCGAATATGAAAATGAAAATTAAATTTCAACTATTTCTTTAATAGAATAATGATTTTTTTTTTCTCAGATATGAGAGTTTTAGTCTCTTTGGGTTTTCGACTGTTGGTCAAACAAGACGTAGTTAATAAATAATGAATATAATTAAGTAATAAGTAATTATAATCCAATAATATAATATACATTATTCTGAAATGGGCCACTCTGCTTCATGAGTACTTTTACTTTTGATTCTAACTTACTTAATTTCACTGAAGTAAAACTGACCATTAAACCTGCAAGTGATTGAAAATCCAAAGGTTTGATGCCTTGAATAAAAACTTGAAACGGTAGAAGCAGAAGAGGATTTACTTTGTCTCCTACATTTACAGTACTAGAGCACATTCAGTAAATAAAAGGGAAAGTTTGCAAAAGTCGCTCTGACCATTCAGGACCACTGCAGACGGCTGAATCAGTTGTTTGATTTGTGCGGCTCACGACACGTCGTCTCCCTGTAGGTGACTGGGAGCGGGAAGACGCTCGCCTTCGTCATTCCTGTCATAGAACTGCTCCTGAAGAGAGAGGAGAAGCTGAAGAAGATGCAGGTAATGACGACACCGCGGGCAAGATGGCTGTTTTGTATTTATCTGCTTTCACAGGTGGAGGAGGACGGGGGGCGGGCGGTGAGGACTCTCAGAGGAGATGTTGAAATGTAAATCGTGTTTTCCGCAGGTCGGCGCCCTGGTGATCACTCCCACCAGAGAACTGGCCCTGCAGATCAGTGAAGTGATGGGACAGTTTCTCCACAAGTTTCCACAGTTTAGGTAAGTATTAAATCATGAATGACGGTGTGAAATGAGACTGAAGTAATTAAAGCTCAAACGATTAATCGATTATTATTATAATCCACCAACAGAAAAATAATCAGCAACTGTTTTGATCATCAATTAATCATTGAAGTCAGCGGTTCAGGGTATTTTTCACTGTATAATCTGACATTTATAAACCAAAGAATGAATCAAGACAATAATAAGACTCATTGATTGTGAAAATACTCGTTAGTTGTCGCCTTAGAGCGATTAAAGCATCAAGATCCACTTACCAGCTTCTTCTGCAGCTTCTAACCACCTCAGTTATTTCAGTCACTGATGAAGACAGTGAGATGCAGCTGATAGCTCCAGAAAAGTTATTATTATAAAGTTATTATTTTCTGTCTTTGACTATAATATTACCTTAAATCTTAAAGCACCAGATGAAGAGTAAATGTTAGAGAACTTTCTGTTTGTGCTGAGAGACCTGCGCCTTCATCCCAGTCGCTCAAATGTTTCACGTGTGTTTGTTTCTCAGGCAGATTTTACTGATTGGTGGCACTAACCCGATAGAGGATGTGGAGAAGTTCAAGGATCAAGGGTATGTGATGCATGAAGAGGCAACAGAAGCCCCGAGCTGGACTGAAATCAGGGATGTTTAAACATTAAACCACCAGAACGCTGCAGTCTGATGATTTAACAAGACGCACTTGGATTGTTTAATGTTCCTCCCATGTTTTATCCTTCAGTTATCTTGTTCACAACCGTGTGTCGACAGAGACAGAGACACCAACGTGACGACGCTTGTGTTTCAGGGCAAACATCGTGATAGCGACTCCCGGCCGCCTGGAGGACATGTTCAGGAGGAAGTCAGACGGTCTGGACTTGGCCAGTTCAGTCAAGAGCCTGGATGTGCTGGTTCTGGACGAGGCCGACAGACTGCTGGACATGGGCTTCGAGGCCAGGTACGGAGGGAGAGTGGATGTTTTTTAGTTGTTGTGGAGGAAGAACTGGGCTCTCTCTGCACAGTCCTGCAACATGTCGTCAAACACGTGAACGACCAGCGCTGCACAGAAGTTTTATCCATCAATTCACTTCTTACAATGTGCAGCAGAACATAAATCAGACAGTGGTGATCTGCTGCAGGACTCCTTGTTCTTCTGGTCTCTGAAGTCACTTCTTCAGGACTGTGTGTTTAGACTCGTTGTTCTGCTGCAGGATGAATCTGGGACCAATCAGACGCCTCCTTGGTGTCGTAAGCTAAACATCTAAAGTGCCTTAAACCTTTGCACAGTGCTGTGTATTTATTTGTAGGTATTGTAGATCTAACACTGTGTGTGTGTGTGTGTGTGTCCAGTCTGAACACCATCCTGAGCTACCTGCCCAAACAGAGGCGCACCGGCTTGTTCTCAGCCACTCAGACACAGGAGCTGGAGAAGCTGGTGAGGGCCGGCCTCAGGAACCCAGTCCGCATCACCGTCAAGGAGAAAGGCGTGGCCGCCACCGCCGCCGCCCAGAAAACCCCCGCCAGACTCTCCAACTACTACACTGTGAGTAACACACACACACACACACACACACACACACACACACACAGACGCCTGTTTCACATCAGTCAACTCAAAGTTCAAACAGTAACGACACAAAAATTCCCACGTGACGTCTTTCACTTCAGATCTGCAGATCTGAGCACAAGTTCAACAACCTGGTGGCGTTTCTAAGGCAACACAAGCACGAGAAGAATCTGGTCTTCTTCAGGTACGTTCAGCTGCGCATTAATTCATCCTGTGTGAACTCAGACTCCTGGAGAGATCTGTAAGTGCAGTTCAGGTGTGTATGAACTTGTCTCCGTGTCGTCGTCAGCACGTGTGCGTGTGTGGAATACTACGGTCGAGCTCTGGAGACGCTGGTGAAGAAGGTCAGCGTCTGCTGCATCCACGGCAAGATGAAAAACAAACGCAACAAGATCTTCGCCGACTTTCGGAGCCTGAAGAGGTGAAGACGAGGTTTCGTGATGAGTTCGTTCTGGTCGGTCTGTGATTTGGCTTCTATCATTTATTTGTCCTTGTGCTTGTGTTGCAGTGGGATCCTGGTGTGTACGGACGTCATGGCCAGAGGCATCGATATCCCCGATGTTAACTGGGTGCTGCAGTACGACCCGCCCAGCAGCGCCAGGTGAGGTGACAGGGCTGCACCTGAAAGGCTGAAGTAGAATCACTGTGTTGTTTATAATGAAAGGTTTATTTTCTATAATCTAATCTCATGAAAGACCAAAACCAACATCTGCTGAGCTTTAATTTTGAAAGCGTCTGATAAAAGAAGCTTCCTGCTTTAATGTTTATTCTGTCTGCGTCTCAGTGCGTTTGTACATCGCTGCGGGCGAACAGCACGCATCGGTAATCAGGGCAACGCCCTCGTCTTCCTGCTGCCGATGGAGGAGACCTACGTCAACTTCTTGTCCATCAACCAGAAAGTGAGTTTTCACTTTTCATTTCTGCTCTTCTTGTTCTGAAGTTTCTCCACGCCTGATGAAAATGCTGTGACTTGATTTGTGATGACGTGTCCTCTGTCGTGTCTGCAGTGCCCGCTCCAGAAGATGCCCCCCGTGTCTGATGTTGTGGACGTGCTGCCCAAAGTGAAGGCCATGTCTCTGGCAGACCGAGCCATGTTTGACCGAGGCATGAGGGCCTTCGTCTCATACGTCCAGGCCTACGCCAAACACGAATGCAGCCTCATCTTCAGGATCAAAGGTGAGAAGAAAAAAAAAAGCCGCTTGACATCTCAAGATTCAGTTCGTTATCAATCCAAATAAAACATCGTGTGTTTCTCCCTTTGTGTAGATCTGGACTTTGCCTCCTTGGCCCGCGGCTTCGCCCTCCTCCGCCTGCCGAAGATGCCCGAACTGAGAGGAAAAACGTTCCCCGACTTCGCCGAGACGACAGTGGACACAGAGACCATCCGCTACAAGGACAAGAACAGGCAGAAACAGAGACAGAAGATGCTGAAAGAGAGAGAAACGAATCCCCTCCCCAGAAGGACTTTCACCAAGAACAAGTCCTGGTCCAAACAGAAGGCCAAGAAGGATCGCAGGAAAAAGGTTTCAGCCAAGAGGAAGCACGATGAGGTATTTCCATTCACTGATCGTTGAACGTATTGATAAAAACATTAGGATTAGATTCATCTGTGTCTCTCTGTTTGTCTTGTCTGTGTCTGCAGGACTCTGACGTGGACAATGAAGACATGAAGGAGCTTTTAAACGACACTCGTCTCCTCAAGAAACTAAAGAAAGGCCAAATCAGCGAGGAGGCCTTTGAGAAACAACTAACAACTGGACCGAAGTCAAAACACAAAACGGAGGAACTCGACGACGCCTCAGAGCAACAGGATGTTTCATAAAACTGCCGGAGTCAAATTCTTCCATGTAAAAAAACAAAAACGGACTTAAAATAAATCCCAAGCCACGCCCACTGACATCTGTTTAGCTTTTCATAAGATTTTTATTTGAGAATTGTGAGGCACGGAGTTATAAATAAAGCTTGATGAGTTCGTCGCTGACGGCGGACGGGGTGAGGACTCCCAGGTCAGTGAAGAGGAGGGTGATGAGGGAGGGAGGTGTGTAATCAATCATCGGATGCTCCTCTGACAGGTTCTGGACTGTCTTCAGGGTGTCTGCTTTGTACTGTGGACGAAAGGACAAGACATTACAGTTGTGTAATAAAATATTAGTACAATACCATCAGTGTTTCTTTTCTATTCGTTAACGTTGTTAAATAAAAAGTAACATTTAAAAAAAAACAATGTTTAACGTCTTTGTGCAGGAGTTGGATTTACATTTTTTCACTTCTAAAGAATTCCCAAACTGTTGCCTACGACTGTGAACACAAAGTAAGACTAGACATGAAACTCTGTCGTCATACATGACGCGATACCTTGAATTTATCCGGCACGTCCTGCTGGTTGAGCGGATAGAGACGGACGAACTTGAAACTCTCCGCCACGACGTAGAAGGGCTTGTTGTGAGCTTTCGAACAAACCGCCATCTGATAAGTGCCGATCTGCGAAAGGACGAAGGTGAAACATTTAGGCCTGTGTTTCTCATTACATCAACACCTCGTTTATCTGATGCATGTGGCCTGTATCACAGAGAACAGTTGGGTTAGTGGCTACCTGGCGTCATAAAAAAAGCTGGAGTAGCTCACCATGCTAACACCAGGGAAGCTGGTTAACCCAGACACCCAGACTGAGCTGAACACTCTCTGTGATACAGGGCTCTGACTATTTCCTGGAACACACCTTGTTGATGATTCCTCCGCTCTCCACGACTCCCTCTGCACCAATAATAACTAGATCTACCTTCTCCAAGACATACCTGGGAAAAAAATGAGAGAAATACACTAAATAAACTCCGCTCAGAGTTCAAGCTGACGATGTGTGACACTGATGATAAATGTATTTACCCCACAGCTGCATCCAGGACCACCGTTACTGGAACATTGAGTTTTCTCAGGGCTTCGGCCATTTGTCGCCTGAACAAAGACATTTATATAAAACACTGATTCAATGAGTGTGTGTGTGTGTGTGTGTGTGGGTCTCGTCAGAATAAAACTGGGACGCATTTTACTGACACTATTCACTCACCCAGCTGAGTCAGGCTGCGATTCAGTCACATAGACAGAGAAGCGTTTCTTCTCCGCTGCAGCTTTTTCCAGCACTCTGAGCACGACTCTGGAGTAGGAGTGAGTCAGGATTTTCTGCAAGAGAAACGTTTGGATGACAAATGAGAATAAATGAGTCCCTGTCTGAATACTGTGAACAAACTGTGTACAAACTGTACTTAAATCCTAGAATCACTGGCCAACTCACAACGTGTCTCTCTGGACGATAATAACAGTCACAGCAGTCAGGATTTAGACCTGCTCATAGTGCAATAACTGCTGTTGTGGATGACACTGTTAACCTGCTTAAAGAAAATCAACATTGTGCTGTGCTCTTTGTTTATATGTCCCAGGAGTTTGATGACAAGATTTTGTTCAATAAATTGATTTCCATTGGTTTTAATGATTCTGTTTCTGGCTGGTTGTCAGAGTTCAGACTGTTGTGGTTTTAAATCTTCAAATGGTTGATAAGGTGTCCCACAAGGATCAATATTAGGTCCCTTACCATTTACTCTAGACATTAATGATATGTATTTTCCACAAAAAAACTAAATGTATGTATTTTAAAAGAGCACAGAGCTCTGAATCTGATCTATACTCATAATAGAGATACAGTCCACACAGTACAGCATAACAAATTCTTAGGAATTTGGATAAACATCAAATAGTTGTACAAAAAAGAGCAAACTAACATTTTATTGTCCACGTACGTATGTAAAACAAATACTGTACTTACGGTGCCATCTTTGATGAAGGTGTGACAGAGTTTAGCAACTTTGGTCCTGGACATTGAGATCTTCTCTAGAAACAGTTCTCCTCTCTCCTCCATCACCTTCTTACAGCGCGACAGATCCTGAAATACACAGAGCAACAAAAGTTAGTGCTCGCCTTGTAATAACATATTTTTTGTGACACTCTTTTTGATGAAGTTAATGTAGCTGTTTGCTCTCATCTAGGAGCCAGAAATTCATAGTATAATAAAATGAAAAAGAAAAAAAAAAGAAAAGCAGCAATGAATTCCACCGGCTGTGGAAGTCGGTCATTCAAACAAACAAGTCCCAAACACACTTCTCTTTAAGCCAGTTCAAAAATTCCACCAACAAAACTCTGTGCAATTTTTTCACCTTTGACCTTTGACCACCAAAATCTAATCAGTCCATCCTTGAGTCCAAGTGAATGTTTGTGCCAAATTTGAAGAAATTCTGTCGAGGCATTTCTGAGATATAGTGCTAAATACAGTATGTAGGGCTGTTTCAGACGTGATGTGGACCAGCAGTTTGTACCAGGCAGGTAACTCACCTGGTGCTCCAGTGATGTGAGGCTGATGAAACGCAGGAAGAGCTCTCCTCCTGAGGACACGGCCACAGAGGAGTCCACTCCTGTCAGGCAGTTTGTGGCCCACTTCAGGCTCTCCCTCAGACCCAGGATAGTTTCACCTGAGGGGGCAGGAAGAGTTTGTTGAACAGGGCTGACACCAGGACGCACCTGGTCTGTAAAAGCTACAGGAGCTACATGATTCACAGGTGTTGGAATGACGGTGCTGGGAGTGAACTCACCTTTGTCTCTCTTGAGGAATTCAAGCAGAGTGCGGATAGCGGCCACAGCAGAGGCTATGTCCGGATCTTTCCTCATCTGAGCCCTGAAATACTCCACCAGCTCTGACCCGGGACAGAGCGAGACACAGTGAGTGGACCAACACAAAAATCTGAACTCCAATATCCTGTTCTGATACATCCATTGTTCACACCTATATAAGTGAACACATCTAACCCCATACACCATCAAACTCTGGTCCCTACACTGGTGAAGTATTACTGTGTTACTGGATTTCACAAACATCCAAATACATTTTATTTGCAGAATTAAGATGAATAAGGGTCTAATAAGTGCAGCCCAGTCTGATGGAACATAAATATAATACAATTAAAGTTTAGAAACTTACATAGTAATAAACCTGTTTTGACACAGAAAGCAGCGTTCAGTAATAATAACCCAGTCTTACTTGTGTAACTGCTAAAGATTTATTAACATCAGTAAACTGATAAATTTTCTGAAACTGAAGGAAATTCTGTTTCATTAAAAAATGTAATTATTATATTAATAGCTCACTGTTCAGAGTATAGCACACTTTCCTCTGACTGCCATCTTGAAATGACATCATTCCTTTAAAGGCTGTAATATTGTGTTAAATACATAAAATAATATGTTAACATATTCATCAATCCAACAGAAATGGTTTACTCATAATGTTGATGATGTAAAACATTTAAATTGCAGATAAAATTCAAACTTGTAACTCTGTTTAAGGACCCCTCCCATGTGTTTCACTGTCCCCCCTCACTGCCTCACACCTGGATAGGTTTAATATCTGCGCTTAAACACATATTATGACACTAAATGAGAAGCTTGAAATAATTTACCTTCTTCATTCATCGTGAAACGAGCCGGAGAGGCTAACAGGTGTAGTTTCTACGGTGAAGACAAACCACGGTGGATCACAGTCTTTACTGAGTCCACAGTTTTATAACGCTCCTTGTCACAAGTTAAATTATTCACGAGACTCAAGACAAACCTTTAAACAAACTATTTATGTCACAGTTTTCAAACTACCGCAAAAAAAAACACGTTAAATTCTGTCTGGACAGTGTTATGTTGTTGTCAGTGACTGCGGAGCTGCACACCGTTAGCTTCTGAAGGGGTGCGTGTTGACGTGTCGCGGAGAGATGACGTAGTCACTTCACGTGCGGTCGGAGAAGTCGAATTCAGTTTGGTTTTGAGGGATTTGAATAAAAGATTCAGGCTTAAAAAACTAGAGTGTGGTTGTAGTTTATACAACGAATGACTATTTCATTTGTTTTTTTCTTTATTTATTATAAATGATAATTCAGAACAGCACAGAAGAATTTCCTAAAGCTTATTTAAATTTGAAAAAACGCTCACAGTGACGAAGACCTTCGAAAATTACCATGCTGCCCTCTGGTGGCGTAATTTTTAAATTACGCCACCAGAGGGCAGCATGGTAATTTTGAGTTTCTCTTAACTTTACTCATCAATCATTTAGTTTTTCCCAGTTGTATAGTAGGTAGACTGCAACAATAAGAAACATTAGATTTTCAGTGTGATAAGATTACATAGAATTTCAGTGTGTAAACTTTTGGCTGTGGTTGGCACTAAAGAATAGTTTGACAAAATATTAGGAGACCATATGCTATTCATAGCAAATCTTAACTGAAGTTCGAGCATTAGCTCTCCGGATAGAGATCTTGTCTTGGACCAAAGTTTTGATCAGTTTTTGATGGTCACAAAATAAAAAGGAAGACCATCCTTAATCCAACAGTTTCAAATTGTTGCAGAAAAGCCTTGAAAAGCCATAAAGGTGAAGGTGAAGGTTACAATGATCATTTGGGAGGCTGCAGTGTGTGTGTGTGTGTGTGTGTGTGTTGTTTGGCCTAAACCTCATTGATTTGAACAGGGTGGGCAAAATAAAAGTCAACTTAACACAGTGCAGTTTAACAAAACCCTCCTTCAAAGAGCTGAATCAATAGTCTTTAATACAGGTTCACAATGTATTACAATATAAAGAAAGTGTAGACATCACAAATTAGCAGCTGCATCTATCTTTTTCTTTCTGTTTCTAATTTATTTATGGCTAATGATTTATATATGTTGTATATTTTTATTTGATATGCTATCTATCTATCTTTCTATCTATCTGGATCTATGTGGATCCAGGTTTTATGGGGTAAACCTGGCTCTTCCCGGTATATCCGGGTGTAGTTGCCCACTTCAGTCCGGCTCCGGTACTTAGTTACTTGCCCTGTATCCAGGCTGTTTGCTGGCTCTTTGTTCTCCTACTCACACAGCAGGAGACAGATCTGTCTTCATAGTGCAGCTGCAGCCGTGCTCCCCCCCTCCCTCCCTCCCTCTGTGCTCTATCGGCCTGCGCATGCGCAGTGGCTCCTCTGTGCGCTCTACTGTTTGCATTGTGTCTGAACTGCCGGCGAGCTTAAAAATATTATAACCACCGCGGCAATGTCGGGCAGGTCGGTCCGAGCTGAGACCCGGAGCAGGGCGAAGGATGACATCAAGCGGGTTATGGCCGCTATTGAGAAAGTACGAAAATGGTAAGAGGACGAAGAGAAAGAAGCAGGCTCGGTTATCTAACACGAGAAAGGCTTGCTTGTTGGGGGAGGAGAGGGAAGGAGCGAGACGGAGTGAGGGATGAAATTGAAAGAAATTAAAGGACGGTTTTTGAACGGGATTCTCGGCAGATGTACTTGCAGCTCAGGTGCACCGGGGCGCACTAGTGCGGTGCACCACCCCGACCGTCGTTCGGCGGCGGAATCAGACATGTACCCGGTGTCTCTCTCTCTCTCTCCTTTTTTTTTTTTTTTTTTTTTTTTTTTTTTTTTTTTTGTCTCGCTGATTTTAACGGGAAGGGTTGAACCCAGAAGCCATTTCGATGCAGTCACATGAAGCCATTGCTGCCCGCTGTGGAGCTCGCAGCGCGGGCGGCGGCGGCGGTTTTTAGGACCGAAACGTCCAATAACTCTCGACTTGGAAACAATTTGACGACGGCGCTCCGGAGTCGGAGCAGTTTAGTCCGTCTGGAGTTTTAAATTAAGCGCTTTGAGTCGCCTTTAGGTCTGATAGAGAATAAGGCTCGGTGGGGGTGGGGAGAGGGAAGTAGGCTACTGTAGTGCATGGCTGAACACGTAGTGACTCAGTCTTAACGTTTAACACAAGAAAAAACACATTTTTATTCACATTTAGCAGCTCAAACACACATGGAGTCAATCTGAGAATATCTTGTTTTTGGATTTTTGCTGTTTAACCCCGAATTTAGCTGATGATTTTTTTTTTTTTTATCAGGTGGTTTAATCAAACGTCCCCAGGTCAAAGTCAGAAGTTTTTCTAACGAAAAAGTTGATAAAATAAAACAAATGATCAAACTGAAATATCATTCAGAGTAAATATGGAGCACGTGACATTTAACATTAATGTTTTGATGATTTATGTTTTCTGACCTTTTCTACTTTATACTTACGACTTTGTAGTAAGAATTTGTTTTCTGTTGCTGTAAACTAACATTATTTGTTTAAAAGTTACTTTACAGTGACTTCAAGATAGTTGATTAATCGATTAGTCAAACCACAGTTATTGTACTTCTTGATAAATTATTTAGGTCATTTATTTTGAAGCAGATATGTCAAATTCACAGGTACAAGTTTTTCTTTGTTTTCTACATTAGTAAACTGAATATCATTTGATCAATCAGGACAATAATCTACAGATTAATGAAAATGTTGATTTTATGTTACTATAGTGTTTTTTAAAATCATCATTTTGGAGCATAAATGATTAGTCAGCTCAGTCAGATGATTAAGTTGTCTTTTTTCTTTTTAATTTTTTAAGCAATAATGTCTAAAGTCATTATAATCAGTTTCTCAAAGTGAATATTGATTATTTTCTTAGTTTTCTGTGGGTTTTGGGCTGTTGGTCACACATAACAAGTTATTTGAATATGTCAACTTCGGCTTTGTGAAATGGAAAATTGAGATTTTTCACTATTTTCTGAGCAAATGATTCAGGGCTGCGACTAAGGATTATTTTTATTACAGGTTATCGCACCAATTATTCTCTCCAGTGCTCTTATTGATGTAGAAAATGTCAGAAAATAGAAGAAAATGTCTGTCACAATTTTCTAAAGCCCACGGTGATGTCTTTAAAACGGCTTTTATCTTATTGTATTTAGAGTCTGTGGGATTCGTTAGTGATTTTAGAGCGTATTTATTATAACATGACATTTTCCATTCATGAACAGGTTTAAGTCATTTAACATTCTTAGTTTTCAGCTTCCCAAATGCTGTTTTATATCATTGTTAACTGAATATTTTTGCGTTTTGGGCAGATAAAACAAATAATTAGACAATGTAATAACTGGCACCGGGAAATTAATGACAGTTTTAGACAAACAGGCTCATAGATTATTAGAGAAGAAGAAATTGTAGAGAGATTAACTTGTAATGAAAATAATCTACAATTGCAACACAAAACTAACCTCGCTGTGCTTTTAAATCATATCACTATAACATCTCATCAGGAACCTTTTGTTGTTTTGTAATATTTATACGGTGTTTTATAGAATGACTGCAGTGCTTTTTGCTTTGCGTTATTTCACAGCATGTTGATTCAGAAGTGCCGGGGTGGTAACGTGTCGCTCCCCAGAGGTTTTGAGTCATCTCGTGTTTTGTTTTTGTTTTGTTTTTTTTTAACAGGGAGAAGAAATGGGTGACTGTTGGAGACACGTCCCTTCGCATCTACAAGTGGGTGCCAGTGACGGAGCCCAAGTCAGATGATGTGAGTTCAGCCTCTTCAGCGACATTAACAGACGCACTATCAGCCACATGTTTTACATTTACATTCAGGCAGATGCTTTTATCCAGAGTGAGTGCTGCTGCCCCTGCTCTGACAGGAGCTCGTTCCACCATCGAGGAACATCAGTTAATTAATAAATCTTTTCAGAATCAGCTTCTTTTTTTTTTATATGTTTATACGTATAATGAATCTGACTCCCACTTCCTGTAGTTTTTAATGTACTCACACACAGATCCAAGGACAAACGGCTCAGGACGTGACCTGCAGCTAAAACAAAACAACAAAGCTGAAACAATTACCAGAAAAATTCATCTTCAACTACTGATTAATTGTTTAAAACTGAAACGCCAAAATTCTTTTATATCATTGTTAATTAAATGTATTTGATTTCTGGACTGGTGTTCGGACAAAAACAAGCAAGTTTAATTAAAAAAAAAAAAAAGTGGAGTCGTGATGGGAAATTTTTGTTCTTTCTTTTGTTTTCAATAGAGAAACCAATCAATCAGTTTGCTCTACAGTGAAAAACATCTTTCATGTCAGGCCTGAAACTAGGATAAGCAAACATGATGGCTGATGATGGCCATTATCTACAGGCAAGAAGGTGGAAAGATTATATATTAACAACAAAACACAGTGTCCATATACAGGTCAAACTGTGACTGTAAACTGTAACGTGTGGGAGCAACTGGACTGCTGAGATCAATATGTTCCTGAATGGACATACAGTAGCTGGTTTATCTACAGGATATCCATGTATAGATTGCAGTAACATTAAACTGTAATATATAAAAGGAAAATTTTGACCTTTGTTTCAAGGCTTAAATATTTTTTGTAATGCATATTCTTTTTCCTTGCTGCACCATTTTATATTTGTTTGTCTCACTACATGTTAATGGGACTGTAATGGATTTAATTTAGTGTATTTTTCTCTCAATTGTAGAAGAACAAGAATAAAAAGAAGGGCAAAGATGAGAAGTACGGCTCAGAGCTGACGACTCCAGAGAACAGCTCCTCTCCAGGCATGATGGACATGCATGGTAGGTACTGAAGGCTGGGGATATTCTTCTTACTGTCAGTCAATACCATGAAGGGACTTGTTCAAGAATGAGTCACAAAAGTGTTGTTTCATTTTTAAAAAGGCTCGGTCACCTGAAACATCTGGGCACTGCAGTTACGCTACCAAAACAGGAAACAGTGTGTTTGTTAGGGACTATTTTCAGCGGTGGATTAATCCACTTTTGATGCTCTAGTGAGTATTTGAAGTAATGAAGCAGCAAACACTGATGTGTTTTTGAATAGTTTCTGAACAACAGTGAAGCCCTGTGGCTCAGAGGAATAACACCAGGCTTAGATCAATTTGTAAATGTTGCTGGTTTAAGTCTTTTCATGGGATTTACTGACAATAAGAAAAATATGGAATAACTTGTTCAGCTAGGATGAAAAGGGACGCCTTTAATTCAAACATCTAAAAGAAGCATCTTTATTGCTTGTGTTTGAGTAATTGAGGGAGATTCTGCATCTTCTGTGAAAGATATGAATGTCAAACTAATTCTAATGATGAAATACAGAAGCATAATAAAAATGTGTTTGGTGTCTACGATGAAAGTTGGATAATCTCAAACTAAAATGAATCGATCTGTCTCTGCCAGACGACAACAGCAACCAGAGCTCGATCGCTGACTCATCCCCAGTGAAACAGGAAAACAGTTGTAGCACCAGCCCCGCCCCCGAGCCCACCGCCTTGTCTCACCGTGAGAACAGCGAGGCCAAGACTGACCAGAGCCCGGACAGCAAGAGGGGTCAGACTCACACACACACACACACACACACACAGATCGCATCACTGACCTCCAGTCAACAGCTCGCAGGTGGTGGTGATGCTGAACGGCGAATGACGAGCCACATCCTGTTTTTTTGTTTTTTTTTTCGTTTTTCTCCCCTAATCTCGTCTCTGTCTCGCAACATCAGGACGAGCGGCGTCACGCTGAGAGATAATTAGAGTGGCGGCTTCCCTGTCATTAAATACATAAAGTGAAAATACATGAAGGGACACAGACACACTGCAGCTGCGGCTCCCCCAGAGATTTCAACCGTCAACCTTCTTCTAGGTTCCTCCGTCTCCGCCTTACTCTCACCCTCTAGCTTGACGGCAGTTTTACACCTCGACCTCGCGTCTGAATAAACCTCCAGGTCACTTCATCTCGCCCGTCATATTCCTGCAACACAAGTCACACGTCTGAACTGAAAGTCACCTGATGACGGTAAAAGGCTGCAGCAGCTCAATGAACGGAGAAAGTAAATAACAACTTTTGCCTATGGGGGGGGGGGTCGCTAAATTTGAGAATAAAGTCGAAATATAATGAGATTAAAGTTGTAATTTTAGGTTGCGTGTTGATTTAGAGGGGAAACATCAGAAGCTTTTACATCTACTTTAGGTTTCACTAATGAGGAGAAATTTCATCTTTTGGCTCATCATCATCATCATCATCATCATCATCATCATCAGGACAATGAAAAGACTGAAGAAACTGAGTTTATTCTGTCGTTAGACAAACAGCAGCTGCCACTGACTGTTGATTGTAATATTCATAGAAATTGTTTTGTTCTCTCGAAATTTTACATTTTTACAATATTGTGACTTTATTACGATTCTTCTTTCTAGAAATAATAACTTTTGCCATAAAATTACAACTTTTTCTCTTGAAATATTCTCAAAATAACGACTTTATTCTCGAACATTTCAGAGTTTTTTTCCTCAGTGTGACTCTGATACTCCGTCTCTTTCTAATACTCCACTTTACTTTCTCGCCTGTTGCTGAACCAACACTCACCTCTGGCTGAGAACAGTAGTGTGTCTCAGCTGTGTCAATCCATTCAGACTCTGCAGTTACTCTGCTCAACCACACAGTGTCATTAAAGAGTCAGAGACGGGGTCTGCAGCTGCAGCACATCACCTGTACTGTGCGGCGTGCAGCTCGCTCTCTGTATTTGCTGTGAAATAAAGAACCGTGCTCCTGGTCTGACGTGTGCATGTGTGATCATGTTACAGGTAAGACCATCCCTTCATCAGAGACCTCAGAGAGAGCACAAAGTGCCAAGAGAGACAGCCTGTCCTCAGGGGAGAAGGACTCTTCAGACAGCAAAGCCACTCAGGTACGAACACCTGTGCACATCTGTCTTCAAACTCCAGTCACACCTGATCCGTGTGACCGTGACTGTTATTTATTTATATTTGATTCA
This sequence comes from Seriola dumerili, assembly GCF_002260705.1. Lineage (NCBI taxonomy): Eukaryota > Metazoa > Chordata > Actinopteri > Carangiformes > Carangidae > Seriola > Seriola dumerili. Next base: position 880,707 of record NW_019174302.1, on the reverse strand, counting down.
ATCAGGAAGTCACATTCACGTCAAAATCTCATTTACAAGTGATTCCTGAGAAGATAAAATACAAATAAATAACAATAAGAAACATTATATACTGTATTAAACTGTTAAAGAGTCAAATAAACAACATACAGATTTATTTTGTCAACACTCTCTTCACTGACTCGTGTTGACTTCACTGCTACACCTACAACAGTCAGTGTTGAATGGATATTTGTAGTCACATAGATACAGTAGGACCGTGGATACACCAGGTGACAGTGAACTGGCTTCGCATGGGGAGTTTTGTTCACGAACGTCCGTGTTTTTATTATATAAAGTTGTAGAATTTTAAATGTAGAATTTCCAATTGATGACGTTTTGTATTATTGCTGACGACTGAACATTATCCGTCTGTTCTCGCTGCAGGACTCGGAGGCGGAGGCCCCACCCAGCAAGAAAAGCAAACTGGAGTCCTCATCTCAGGACTTTGAGGAGAGTTAAATGTTTGGGGCTGAGTTCCCCCCCCCCCCCCCGTTCCTCCCTCCTTTAGATAATTTAGTGCTAATGAACACGTTAGCCTCCCTCTCCTCTTCCTCCCCCCCACCTCCTCCTTCTTCACCCAAACTCCTCAATACCAAAGGGAGAATGGACGTCTCTCTTCCTCCCCCTCTCCCTCACCCCCTGACGTCTTACCCCCCCCCCTCCCCTCTAATTTGCCACCTTTGCCCTAACACTCCTCTGCCACAGAGGGAGAATGGATATTACCTCTATTCACTGGTCCCCCTCCGTGCTTCCTTCCAGTTCTCCACACTTTTTCACTAATGCCAAGAGAAGCTCTGAACCCAGGCTGCAATCCCCTCTGTGACCAGGGGCGGCGCTGCCAGCCCAGCCCCGCCCAGCCCAGCCCAGCCCAACCCAACCCAACCCAACCCAACCCAACCCAGCCAGCGCCAGGCCAGACCACAGACCCTGACCTGCATCTGTGACTAAGAGAGTCAACACTGGGGATCTGAGAGTAGGACGAGGTTGATCCCGGACGCTGCTCTGAGACCGCTTTTTAAAACGTTTCACTGCTAATGGTTTAGCTCAGGATAACTCAAGAGGCTAACCTGGTCTCAGATCAGTGGCTGGGCGGGGAAACCTCCACCCTAAGACCACGTCACTTCAATCCTCCCGATTCGCCTCCTGTTAGACTAATGTTCTATATTTGTTTAGGAAATGTTTAGGGTTTTTTTCTCAGGAGGGTCAATGCACTGTTATGGTATGTCACAATCGATCACAGATAGATTTGCTGCTGTAGTGGATGTCTTTTTTCTCTATCCATGAAAAGTTCTCCATTCACGTTTTTTTTTTTGTTTGTTTTTTAAAAGCGAGTTAGTTTGTGGTTCGTAGAGGAAGACGACGACGGTACTGGTCAAGATATTAACTCTTGGATAAGTAGTGAAGACAAGCATAGGTAGCATAGGTCCTGAAGGCGTGCCTTGAGTTGCTACGATTAAATACATGTTTTAGGTCAGACAGGCTTTGAATTACAATTTTGGTGCCATTTTTTTTATTTTATTTTATTTTTATTTTTTTTTGCCTTATAATTGTCACTAATCAGTTTGATCCAATATTTTTATTCATCTACAACCATTTGATTTTATTTAAAGGAACAGTTCAGCATTTTGGGAAATGGTTGCTGGGAGTAAAACGAGACTGATACAACTTTCATGTCTGTCCAGAGGCAGTTAGCATAGCTTAGCATAAAGACTGGGGGGGAGGGCGGCAGCTAGCTTGACTCCGCCTACCTGCACCTCTAAAGCTCACTGGTCAATACATTTAAAAAAAAAAAAAAAAAAGGTTTTCTTCCAAGAAATATGTCTTTTAAAAAAAAAAAAAAGACAAATAGTGGTTTTATATGTGGTGACTTCCTGGTGGAAAACTAAAGCTTTTGTACTGATTAAAAAAACAACAAAATAAAGTGTGTTAATAAGTGATCTTCAGAGGTGCGGATGGGACAGAGCCAGGCTAGCTGTTTCCCCCCGTTTCCAGTCTTTATGCTAAGCTAAGCTAACAGACTCCTGCTTGATATTTACCGTACAGACGTGAGTGGTATCGATCTTATTTCAGTCACATTCCCCGAGATGTAAAAACGATTCCTTTAAAACAGTTGGAGACTGGAATTTGAACACTACCCAGAAGTTAAATTTAAATTTGTCTTCTGGACATTTGAACATCTGTGAACCTCATTAATCAGAACTCCTGGTCTGTGTTTACTTCAGGTGGCACTTTGTTGTTGTTGTTGTTGTTGTTGTTGTTGTTTTCTTCCCCCCTCTAAAGTAGAACCAGACCAGTTGCTGATACTGGTTGTTTTATTCCCCCCCCCCGTCTGCTCCACCATCACGACTTTGATTTCCTCGCCTCCCATCTCTGTACGTGTTCTGTGTATCACTACTTATCTCTGACCGACATGTTTCTGTAGCTCACCACAGAAGGGTCCAGTCTTTTAGCTCAAACATTGGTTCTAATCCTCCTTCAAGGTGCTGTCTGTCGGCTGAATCCATACACGTGCGGCATCAAGCTCTCGGTTTTGCTACTTGAACTTCATCGTACGGATTCAGACCTATGACCTCTAATGTACAACCTCACACGTGTAAGATGTACTTTGATTAATCAATATTTACTTGTGAATATGGATTGAAATCAATTGAATCACTGCAAACCAATGACTTCATGACATAACAGGGGCTATGGAAGTACTTCATGACACAGGATTACTTGATCAGATTTCAGCAAATCAGCATTCACATGGATGGAGAGAAAAGAAATGAAAAAAATGACAATTGTCTCAGTTCAGAGGATGGATTAGCATATACCTCATTCCCAGTCCAGCAGCGCTGGAACTTAAAATGCTATTGTATTGACATTAACAGTTATAAACAGCATTATGTACACTCAGTTTAAGAAAAAACAAATCTCACTTATGTTGTAGCTTTCACCTGATCGAGCCGATTGCTTATAGTTTGCTCATAACTGTGCGTAAGGAAAAAAACAAAACAAAAAAAAGCTGTGAGATATAAAATCTTGTATGTTGGTTTTTTTTCCTTTTTCTTTTTTTTCTTTTTCTTTTGGTTCGTTTGTTTTTTTTTTTTTCTTGGGACCATTTTGTTTCACTTTAGATCTTGTACAGATTTATGGTTTGGTTTGACTTATTTATTCCATCAGTAGTGCTTGGTTTTTATCATGTCCAATGGTTTTGTTTTCTTAATAAAATTCACAAAGTTGTCGGTGTTTTCTCGACTGTTTCGGTGGGAAGGAATCAGTGTTAGAAAATCTAATCTACATATATAGAAAGTTGTTCTTTCACACTGTGCTGTTGATTTAACTTTTATCTATATATATATATATATATATATATATAAATACTCGCTGTTTCCCATTCACTTCTGTCGAAGCCAGAACGAGAGACAACTTTAAATGTGAATTTCCTGTGATCTCCAGCCGACTTCACCTTTCACCTTTGCTCCCCTTTGATGGAGTCGACGCTCTTGGTCGGCCAATAGAGACACCGCTGCACTGTCTGCAAATCATTGTAGCTATGAGCCGACTCACCTCTGTCTCACCATGTCATCTTTATCAGAGAGATTAATGCTGGGTCGGTTTGGTCGGTCGCTCGGTCCTCTGGAGCTCGTGTAAACTGCATCGGCTCTTTGCTCCTGAACCTCTCAGGAGAAAATGGATCTGGGGATGAAACTATAATGATCAGAACATCAGTTCATCCATATTGTCCTGTTAGAAACAGGAAGTAGACCGTCGTTCCTGCTGGAGTCAACAAACACAAACACAAACTTCTTTTTTTTTTTTTTTTTTTTTTTTTTTCTTAGTATTTCTATAGGACTGTTCAGGAGTATACAGTACATAGAAAACAGTGACATTTCTTACACCACATCAACATCTGTAAAANTGTGCGTAAGGAAAAAAACAAAACAAAAAAAAGCTGTGAGATATAAAATCTTGTATGTTGGTTTTTTTTCCTTTTTCTTTTTTTTCTTTTTCTTTTGGTTCGTTTGTTTTTTTTTTTTTCTTGGGACCATTTTGTTTCACTTTAGATCTTGTACAGATTTATGGTTTGGTTTGACTTATTTATTCCATCAGTAGTGCTTGGTTTTTATCATGTCCAATGGTTTTGTTTTCTTAATAAAATTCACAAAGTTGTCGGTGTTTTCTCGACTGTTTCGGTGGGAAGGAATCAGTGTTAGAAAATCTAATCTACATATATAGAAAGTTGTTCTTTCACACTGTGCTGTTGATTTAACTTTTATCTATATATATATATATATATATATATATAAATACTTGCTGTTTCCCATTCACTTCTGTCGAAGCCAGAACGAGAGACAACTTTAAATGTGAATTTCCTGTGATCTCCAGCCGACTTCACCTTTCACCTTTGCTCCCCTTTGATGGAGCCGACGTTCTTGGTCGGCCAATAGAGACACCGCTGCACTGTCTGCAAATCATTGTAGCTATGAGCCGACTCACCTCTGTCTCACCATGTCATCTTTATCAGAGAGATTAATGCTGGGTCGGTTTGGTCGGTCGCTCGGTCCTCTGGAGCTCGTGTAAACTGCATCGGCTCTTTGCTCCTGAACCTCTCAGGAGAAAATGGATCTGGGGATGAAACTATAATGATCAGAACATCAGTTCATCCATATTGTCCTGTTAGAAACAGGAAGTAGACCGTCGTTCCTGCTGGAGTCAACAAACACAAACACAAACTTCTTTTTTTTTTTTTCTTAGTATTTCTATAGGACTGTTCAGGAGTATACAGTACATAGAAAACAGTGACATTTCTTACACCACATCAACATCTGTAAAATGGTCTGAACATTTGGAAACCATTTATACACTGTGCCTGAAGTTGTTACATATAAAACATTACACTAATAACAATAATTAGACATATCACTTATAAAGTACACAATGTTTTAAAGTCTATACAAACGGGCTTTGTTTTTCCCCTGGAGCGGAAACCTCCTTATACGACGTCAATCTTATCAACAGGGCAGAAAAATAAAATGTAGTACACATAAAAGCTATCTTTTGTTCCATGGCACTGTGTACACATTTATCAGAAGGAGGTTTCTGATTAGTATTTACAAAGACTAGTGTCAATGGTTAGTCATGTCATGTATTATACACTGTTACACTGGAAGATTCAATATGATCCAAAATTGTGCTTAAGAACAAGATAAGTCAAATACATGTTTCTGTACAGGGTTGATTTAAAGGAATAGTTCAACATTTTGGGGAAATGAGATTATTCACTTCCAGGCGTCTGGACTCGCATGAGAAAAACTGATATCACTGTTTTTGTTTAAATCGTTTTTTTTTTTTATTCCACACATTCTTCTTTCTCGTCAAAACCTGACGCCTACATTACCCACGATGCCACTTGATGGCCACAGACGTTTGGGTGAACTCACTTCTTTCTTACCCCCCTTTTGTTTTTTTTTAACATTTCAAACTTCTAAACTCTTCAGACATTTATCAAATTTCATGCAGCTCTTTCCTGAGCTTCTTAAAAATTCATAGAACTTTTTTTCACCTAGGTAACAGTACCTGTAAACAGACGTGTAATATCTTGTTTGTCTAGTATTAAAGTATAAAAACAACAATTTCACTCGGGTCCTGCAGGAGATAGAGCCAGGCTAACTGTGTCCCCTGTGTCCAGGCTTTGTGCTAAGCTAACCCGCTCTAGCTTCACATTTACCAGACGGATATGAAAGTGGTAACTTGTAAAAACTTCTCATGTAAAAGTGAATAAGTGTGTTTTTCCCAAAATGTCAAACTTTAGCTTTAAAGAGGGCAGTAGTACTGAAGGATCTGTACTGACCTTATTGATAAAATAACTTTTAAATAACGTTAGAATCATAACATTAAAGCGCCGTGTGTTTCTGTTGAATCTTTAAAGTGGACAGTGCAAATCTAAGTGAGCGGAGGCGTCTATAGTTTCATCTGGGTCAGTTCCTGTAACACGAGGCAGATGTTTTCAAAAGCCCACCTACAGTATACTACAGTAGTCCTAGTACAGACTATACACTTTCAATCAGTGCTAGCTTATTTCTCTGTGGGAACATCACTGGTTAGTGAAAGATTAGACAATAAATAACAAAACGCAACAAATTCATCATCAACTACAACAAATCCTCAGTGACTTTCAGTGGCATTAATAAAGATTATTAACCGACACTGACCTCTGGAGATGTAAATACACAAAAATGTTAAAACAGAAAGTTCATTTGTGACCTTAGAAACAGTTGCTGACAAAATAACCTCACCATAAAGTCCATTTAGTAGCTGTTCTGGAGCTTTCAATCAAGTCGCCCACTTGTCATGGAATCATAAAATCTCAACTTTAAAGCGATAATAAAAATGGAAATTTTGAAGATCTATAATTCCACCACAACTGCGCAAACTCCATCTGCTGAGAAAGATTGTGTGATACGATCGAAAGCTCCAGATCCCAAATTAAAGGGACCTTGTAGTGAGATTGTTTTGTCAGTCACACAAATGCTTTAGAGCCACTTCCTACAAGAAAAGTGAGCGAGTAAACAAATGAACTGACCTGTATTTGTAAAATATGTGAGGTGTCCCTTTAACTCAATGTCCACTTACTAGCCTTTTCTGAAGCTTTCAGTTGCTTCTCACAGTCTTCATAAACAGATGTAAACACAGGAGTAAACTGTTTATTCCTGAGTCTCGAGACTAAAATGCTTAACTCTGTGAGATTCAGTTAAAAGCTCTGGAAAAGAACCAGTAACCGTGGAAACCACGATTTCCAAGGTCAAGACTGAACTTCTCTCATGTTAAATTATTAATGTGTGAGTTTACCACAGGTTAACATCTAGCTAGGATCGTTAGCTAGCGGAGGATCAGGGCCACTACAAGGTCAGAATATTTTGAGAATAAAGTCAAAATTAAAAGTCAAAAATTTATGAGAAAAAAGTCGTAATATATCAAGTATAAAGATGTGATATTATAAAAAAAACTGAAATCACAATATCAGAAGAATTAAGTCGTAATATTCAGAGAAAAAGTTTTTAATATTCAGAGAAAAAGTTTTCTAGAATAAAGTTATAATATTACAAGAATATTGTCTTAATATTTTGAGAAATAAGTTTTTTAGTTGCTATTATGAGAAAAAAGTTGCATTATCTTGAGAGTAACTTAGTAATATTTCTACATTATGCTGTAATATTATGAGAAAGTATTTTCAAAATAATGTTGCAATGTTTTGAGCATAAAGTAAATATAAAGTCGTAAAAGTCATAATGTTAAGTTATATTTTAAGAATAAAGTTGTAAAATATTGAGAATATTCTGTAAATATTCCTCATCTTTTTCTTCAAAATCTTACTTTTGTTTTGGTCAAAATATTGAGTTTTTCTCATAAAAATTACAAATGTATTTTCCAAATGTTGAAATCCTTTTTTCCTACAAGTGGCCCTGACACTCTGCTGTGAGTTGATACACTGGAGGAAGGGCTTTGGACTAAACATAAACATTAGTAAACTGTTTGACGTGGCAGTATCACTCCCTCTGATTGGTTGGTAGCCGTACAGACTGAGGAATGTAAAGTCGGAAAGGAGCTTCAGTTTCCCTTCAGTTTCTACTGTGCTTCACTTCGTTGCATCACTTTGTTTTGCTAATTCAAAAAATAAAGCCCCCAAAAAAACAACGAATGTGAAACATCACTTCTGCTTATTTCAGAAAACAAACTTAAATGCAAAACAACACGTTAAAAAACGACAAGTGCAGAGGACGGATTCCTTTTGTCATAAACATCAATATTGCACCAAAGCAGCATATTTGGACGAGCATTCTGCATCACAGAACAGTTTATCTTCAGAGAAAAAGAGCTGAGATCAGGACAGCGGCTACCAGTGAAATGCATAAATACAGTATAAAAATACGTTATGGAAAAATCTGCAGGCATGTCGGGCTGGATTGTGGGGGATGTAGCAGGAGAGTAAAAGGTGAGAAGTGCTGAAGAAGAAAGAGGAGAGGGAAGGGATGAAAATGTAGGGAGAGAGTTTTTGGAACCTCTAGAAGGTCTGGTCGTCGTTGCAGGACTCCGTGGCGTGTCCGAAGGCCTCGCAGATGTCGCAGTAGGGCCTCTCTTCGGCCGGGTTGCCGTGATAGGTGGTGTGAGGTACGGAGTCGGGGCTCTGGGCCTGAGTGGGACAGTCCTCGGTGTCGTGGAGGTCGAAGCAGTCGCAGATGTCGCAGAACAGACGGGGGGTCGGCTTCTTTTCCCGCTTCGACACGGCTTCACCAAAACTACCAGACAGAGAGAAGACAAGGTTTCGATTTTAGACAAAGTTTTGCAGCTCAACCGGGACTCAGAGGGAGAGACTGGCCACAGAATGAACCTTTTATTTGTTTTTTGTGTTTCAATCTCGCGACTCAATCTTCATCGAGGGAAGCAGAAATCATTACATATGTGAATTATTTGAAACTGTGTGTTGGTTACCCATCGGTCCCGTCGTTGCCGTTGAACTCAGCCAGAGCGAGCTTCTTCAGTTTGATCTTCAGCTCCTCGTTCTTCCGCTGCAGGTCCACGATCACGCTGTTCAGGAAGTTGATCTGGCGGAGACAGTTAAGACACAGATCACCTTCACGTAGCCACAGGTGAGAGCGGACAGCACTGAACGTGAAGTGGCTGACTGGAGGCATCCTGACGGTCTCACCTGTCCCTCAGCGAACTCCTTCTCCTCCCTCAGCTGCTCCAGAGCTGCGTCACCTGCAGAAACACCAATCGAAATATAATCGCTGATCAATATGTCTGGGGTCTTCTGATTGTATCAAGGACTATTCAAGGCTATTTTCTGTTTATTTATTTTTATTTTATTTGACATATTTATTTATTTGCAGAGCAGTGTGAATGTGAATGATTGTCTCCTCACCTGACGGTGGAGCTTCCCTGTCCTCTCCCTCTGAGGCCTGCGTTCCCATGAGCCTTTGCTCTAGACTGTGAACACGGCCCTGCAGCTGAGCTTTGTCTCTCTCCAGCGTCTCCACGGCCGACTGCAGGGTCTTGGCCATGGCGTTTTCTCCTCGCAGAACCGCGATCTGCAGCAACAGAGCGAAGAGATGAATCTCTCACCCAGCTCAGATTACACCGTGTAAAGGAAGATAAACCAGAAGACGTGGGGAAAGTCGTGTGTGACTACCTCATTCCTCAGAGTTTCCAGTTCCCGATCTTTGTCTGAGATTAAGGCTCCAGTGGATTTCTGGAATTTTACTTCTCCCTCCGTTTCCTGATTGGAGATGTTTTCTCTGTGGAAACATGGAGATTTAGAGCGTGTGCTGCAGGTTGTCTCCTGTCAAACAACTACAACTCCTGTCTGGTCTCTTCCATCCACATGAGCCTGACTTCACTGGGAACTACATTCAAGTTCCAGCATCAATACAATTTGAAGATGTAAATGACGCTTGATTTTAACCTCCATAAACCGAGTAATAAAGCAGCAAGAAACCAGGGACTCAATACAAATTCACACCTGAGAATCCTCTTTGCCGCCGCTCGGTGGATTAACAGAACTGTGCATTTCACCCACGGCCTCAAAAATCAATTATAACACAACAGTGACACCCAGCTGACACCCCGACAACATCTGCCACATAAGTGAAACTGAATCACATCCCCTCGTCTCTTTTCATGTTCACCTGAGAACAGACTCTCTCCCTCTGCTGCATCATCATCATCATCATCATCATCATCATCATCATCATCATCATCATCATCTCTGCTTTAATTGATCAGCACCTCTTCATTTCCCCTCGGCCCAAAAACCACAGAGCTGCCAGCTGCTCTTCACATCCCTCTGCCTTCATCCCTTCTGTCGCTTCGATCTTACACCACACGTCTTTGATCCACGACTGTCATCTTTCCTCAGTCCCCCGATCATCCCCACTTTATTTAACATTCACTCTCAACTTCAGTCGCTGCTCTGTAGAAGTGGTGAGACGTTTTAATCCTCTTGATTACTAAGCTGAGACGTGCGAGACGACGAAGTCACAGCTTCTTTTATTTCCAGACTTAGAGAGGGCTCAAAATAAGACCAATCAAAACAAGTAACAACACAGTAAATAGATTTAGAACCTAAAACACCATTTTCAAAGTGTTCCTGAAAACTAAACGCGCTGTTAGATACAATAAACCCTGCTGTCGTTCAGGAAACAACATGTAATCAATATTGAGTCAGTTCCATTTTGGACCCAGTTCCCAGTGAGAAAAACACTCACCAGCTCCAGCTAATTAATAATTAATTTATTCTGTAACAGCTCCAGTGAAACTTCAGTCTGTTGGTTAATCTGCCAAAGATTGTTTGTGAGTGAAAAGACACATCACTCTGTTACATCTCTCTACGACCTTTTTTGTTGTTGTTGTAATATTTGGCACAAGTAGGAAAAACAATGTAAAGGTCAGTTTGTTCCAGCGGCTAATACAATCAATATCAAATCACTAATCAATGTTTCAGACCTTCTGCTGCTGAGGTTGGAGCTAATGTATATTATAGTGTCTTATAATGATGCATAATCCATTTATTGATGATGTAATGTAAATACATTCTAAACAGTAGGTTGAAATAGCTTGTTCCTGATTATGAGTCAGTGTATAATCTGTTTAATGAGCTATTTCATTGCTTGCGGAGAAATAAATGTGACCGTTATGATTATCTATTAAATCACGTTTATTTTTTTTTTTTAAATCTCATTCATTTCTATTTTCTACAACTAAAAACTGGGTACAACAAAGTGACTGCATCAAAGTCCGAGCAGGAGAGAGAGAGTTAGAAAGTCCGAACATGTCTTACCTGGTCTTCATGTCTGGTGTCTGACTGTTGCGGTCCTCGTTGTGCTGAGAACAGATCACACACACACACACACAGATATAGAGGCATTAAACAAGACGCTAAACCCATCTGAGCTTTAAGAGTCCAGTCACAGCGGGAGGTCGAGCCTCGCTACGACAAAACCTATTAATCACATCACCGTGTCTGTTTTTACAACAAACCCCGATCTATAACAGGATGAAGGAACCTCGTTTACATAATGTGGAATCGGGAAAGGGTCATTACCTCGTCAAGGTGCTGAGACTTCTGGGAGGCCAGCTTCAGCTCCTCGCTGCAAGACAGGAGACGTGACACACTTTAAGTGCGACAGTAAAACCACTCAGGTTCCTGTGATATCTATGTCACGATCACTGCTATATGCTTAAATCTAAGTCTGCTGCCAGATGTTGACTCTGCTCACATCTGTTGAACACGAACACACACATCACTTGAGCTGGTACAGTTACTCGTCAGAAAAATGATGCTCAGGTATGAAGATTTCCTGTTTCCTGATGTGGGTTTTATTACTTAACTTGTAAAGGCAAACAGTTGCTTGTTTACACATCCAACAGTCGTGGAGCAACAGGTCGTGTACTACCTGTTGACACTGATGAAAACCATCTCATCATTCAAAAAGCCATCTGTCTGTCTACCTCTGCTGCTTCTGCTCCTTTTCTCTCCAGCACCGAGATACAGTACGTATACATCCACTCAACCAGGATATCATAAAGACGATACTGTAATCTGCCCATATGATCAAAATCAGTCAGTAGCAGAGACGCCGTTGTCTATTTTTAGCTGCTGGAACCAAATGATTTTCTGGAGGAATTGAGTTTAGCTCCATGTGGGTCATTCTTAGGATTTGAGTGTGGTGAGGAAGTCTGAAGCTACGCGTGACTAATATGCCGCTCTGAGCACCATCTGGGTGAAATATCTGGCTGACTGATGTACAATTACATTCATCATGTCGCTATAGCATCCTGCACACACACAACAGAGGAGGAGGGGGGAGTTAGAGGAGACTGCACTTCCATATTTTTGTATAACGAAGACTGTTCAAACGAAACGTCACTGTTCTCTCAGACTCGCTTTTCCAATTTGACTTGTGACAATGTTTCATACAAAATCTAAAACAACAGTATTTAGTTTGTTAAGGAAAATCCCCACAGAATTTGTTCTCGTTTGAAGTGGAAACATTTCTCCATCGATCGATAGTCAAATAAAGTTTGAAAGTTTTGGTCAAAAAATGCAAAACATTTGCTGATTCCAGCTTGTTAAGTGTTAAAACTTTACTTTTTGGACAAAAATATCAAGAAAATATCTGGCAGATTAATTGATAATGAAAATAATCGTTAGTCGCAGTCCTAAACAAACCCCATGAAAAGACCAAAACCAACAGTGAGTCTGTCTCTCAGTACAATACTTTCTGTGACCTTGGTTCCTTCTGAAGGTATATATATCTTTAAGAACAGATCACAAACATGTTTTCATTTTTTATAATGGCAAAATAATTTCTTAAAACAGTTGGTCACTGTAGTTTTAATCAAATATGGTGCGTCTATTGGGGAACTACTTTCAGTGGCGGATGAATCGTTTGAGTTTAGTGAGTATTTGCAGCAGCAGGGCGGTGTGTGTGGGACTGAGGCAAAATAAACGACAGTGAGTGTTTATGGTGATGAAGGAACATATCACCCAGTGTAACAGTGAGTCTCCCTGATGGGTTTTTAATGGTTTTTGGAAACAATGGAGCTCTATGGCTCAGAGGATTAAGATCACACACACACACACACACACACACACACACACACACACACACACACACACACACACACACACACAATAGTTGTTCGTAGATACAGTCATTGTTGGTTTTGTTTTTTTATGGGATTTGTTGACAAGAAAAAAAATATAAAATATCACCTGCTTTAACCTTTAAACGTAAACAACAACAAATTAGTTATAAACATAAAATATTTGAATATATATGAAGCAGAAATTCAAAGTGAATTGTGCCCTACTTTAAAACCAGGGCTACAAATCCAGCTGTGGTGCTTACAGCTGTTCTCTCAGAAGCCACAAAAGCCACATTGATTCCACACAAACAAAACACACAAAGTCACACAATCAGCTTTACACAAACACACACACACACACACAAACACTCTGATGTCACAGCGGGAGAGGAGCCCATGTTGGAGCCAGGCTGTCCTAGGAGGAGAGATTACATAACAGCGGCAGACGGAGGAAGGATGTGCCTCGGAGAGGACGGAGGAACACATTGTTGGGTCGCGACAGGACGGAGGTGGAGGGTGGGAAACAAGTCTTAAAGGTGTTTAACGTGACTCCTCCACGTACAGGCATTTGATTTATTTTAGTGTTGCGTTTAGGCACAACGCCGAGAAGCAGACAAAGCGCTGCTCACTCTAACGAAGGACATTTGTTGACATTTTCGTCTCCATCTGCTGCTCCTCCTACAGGACGCTGTACGTTAATGACTGTAATTCAGCCAGTTAGATCCATCTGGAGCGCTGACGTCACAGCTCGGGGCTCTGATGACTCAGGGGAGGTGTGGCAGGATGATGTAAAGACTCAACAACACACCACATACCTCCACACACACACACACACACACACACAACAGATACACACACAAGGTCTATAAATAGACCTCGACATCAGGTTGGAGATCCACCACGAACACAACAAAGCAAAGGTAAAAACATGCCGGGAAAGGAAGGAATATTTTTACCTTGCATCAAAAGCATCAGCTGAGCGATCAGTCACAGATCTGCTGCTGATTCATATTTCATATATTTTTTTATATTTTACTGGATAAGTGTGATACTAAAGAAACATTAGAAACATGAGGATTCTCAGGCACCTTCTGCACTTATAAGAAGCCTCTTTTTTTCCATGATTTAAACACAGATTTATGGATGTTCATTCATTCATTATTCAGAGATAATAAAATCCTTGGGAAATGTAATTCCCACTAAATCTAAAAATATTTCTTATCATGTCTGTTCAGAGTCGACTGAGTTATGACGCAAAGACTGAACATCAATATTGACTTAAATTGCATCTCACGCCTCATGTTTCCATTTTGCAAATGGATACATAAATAAATACACAAACAAATAAATAAAGGAGTTTCTTTCATTTGTTTTCATTCATTTCCACACAATATGAAAATCATTCGGCGAAACTCTTGAGTTGTGTAATTCACTGGATTCATTTCTTTCCGAGTGGCGTTATCATTATGAGGTGTCACGCTCACATTCATCTGCCCTTTAACTGTGTTACTACAGTTTGTAACAGATTACACGACTCGAGCTGATTTCAAGAACGTTCTCACTGATTTTCAAAGGATCTTAAACTTGGTCTTTTAAGGATAAACTCAAACATTTTCAGTGAGGACTCATGGTTTCCAAATGTTTATGTGAATACCCCGAGACGGTTTTCTGAGTATTGTGCATTGTGCTCCACTCCACCATTATATCTATAATCACATAATAGCCCCCTTAGGCTAATTATGGACCTTCCACAACAATTTATAGCATATTTACAAGTGGACGTGTCTCTCTAGAGAGTTAGAGATGGAGCCAGCTTAATAACACACTTGACATTTCACTGGTCGACCAATAAAGACATTTTATACATATTTACATTGTCTACATATAATTAAAACAAGCCACAGTACTTTCTTTGTTTTTAATAATCAGTGTAAACCGCCCCACCCCACCCCTCTCCTCTCAGGACAAATTCACCACACCAGTGTAATTAACTGTCTGGCTGGAGGTCACCAGGAAAAAACACAATAGTTATAGTGAGTACTTACATTTCCTTGCAGAGGACGCCGATACGCTGGTTTTCTGAGCTGCTGCGCTCCTTCGACAGACTGAGCTCCTCCTGGTATCTGGAGTTCTGAGAGGAACAGACACAGACCGATGAAGCGAAACGGAATATTTACAACGTAGGACATCACGAGAGGTGAGGTTTGTCTCTTTTCGCTCTTCTTAATATCACATTCACAGGTAAAACGCTGTTCCACTTCAGCCTCAGTCGGGCTGGATTAGCTCCTCCGGTGGCGGGGGAGCGATTTTAACATGATCTGTTCTAGTCAGTGATTTTAATCCTTCCTGGAGCCATATTGTGGGTATCGTTTCACCCCCACCCTAGTAATAATAACAGCTGCAATTACCCACTAATTTTCAGTGAACTCCCTAGTCCTGCTGTAACGTCCTTGTGTTTTAAAGTGGATCTCTATGGGAGAAGCTGTTTGTCCTTCTACTTCATTTATTTTCTTAATCAGCTCAGTGTGAAATTCAACTTTTGTGTGAAAATGTTTTTGCTGGTCTGACAGATGGAAACGCGCTAACACCAACGGGTATGCTGCATTAGCTGTCAGCGCTTCCTGTTTGTAGTGTACTGATGGATGTAAAGACAACGATCACTGTGTGACCGAGATACTGAAGCTTCTTTTTTCAGTGATTTATCAGCAGATTTATGGACGTTTATTTGCGCCAGAGATCAGAGATCACGATATCCTCAGGAAGCGAGTGACGTCAACATATGTTTCACGTCTGTGATTGGGCTGAGTGATGTTTGACTCTAATTCACCTCACACAGTATCACTGCCTCCACTTCAACTTTGTCTTTCTCTTGTGGCTCTGTCTCGTCTATTACAGACCAAATCTGTTATTTCATCTTCCCAAGGAAAAGCTGCTGTAAATTCTGGGCCATTAACTGTAACACCAGGTAACACTTAAAATACACACTGCCTAGATACTCCTGCTGACTCAGCAGACTGCATGGGTACGGGTTAAATCCATGTGAGGCTAAAAATAAAAGCCCCAGAGACGTCAGCTCCTTCAGCTTCACCTCAAGCAAAGTTTATTATTGGAGTCTAATTGTCTGGGATCCCAAAATCATCACCAGAGCAGAGCAGTGACACCAGCAGCTTTAAAAAAAAAAAGAAAAAAAAGCAACGATCAATAATTAATTAACATGTATGACTCTGAAATCAATGCTTTTGCTACAATTGGCATCAAATACAATAAGTAAATAAAAACTAGCGTGTAATGATTCAAACTGTAAGTCGGTTTGTTTTCTGTTAACACTTTGTTAAGTGTGTCATCAGCTGTGTTTTGTGATGTCTCTCACTTTGTTACACCTCAGTATTTCTCTACACCTCCAAAGTGAGATCGAGGCCAGGGAGCACGCTAAAACACACACACACACACACACACACACACATATGTAAATACACACAAACATGCAGAGCCGCACACACACAGGTTATCTGGTGCATGCTGAAATAGACACACACATATAAGCTAATAAAACACATGTGAAACAAACACGCAGGATGTAAACAGATCAAACGCTGGGTGACAATCACAGGCGGCAAAAAAGGAAATCTGACATCAGCACCGAGAAAAACAATAACTGACCGGAGCTAATTAGAGCAAGTGGAAGAGGAGAAAGAAAATAACCTCTCTAACTGTTCACAGTGCCATGAAAATGCTCCTGCACTGGCTGGCGGTTCAGTTTGAATCCTACCTGGTAGTGAGGCGAGTAGATGTTGCTGGAGTAACCCTGATGCAGAGCAGCTATGTCCATGCCTGCACACGGCTCGACCCTGCCGGATTTCAACCTGATGTTCCCCCTGCTAAACACAGCAGCTCTGTTACTGTGCCTCCGCTCTCCCCCTGTCCACCAGTGTCACATGCACAGACTAACACAAGCTGGGCATCAATAAACCATCAGCTCTCATCCCCCCCTCCCCTGCTGTGCACAACAACCGCGAGAGGCAAATGGAGAGAGTGTCGCCTGAGCAGCCTCCCTCTCTCGCTTTCTCACAGTCGGGTTAAAGAAGCCAAGCACTTCCATTATGTAAGCCTGAATAAGCTCCTCCCAGACACCCCCCCCCCCGCACCACCACCACCACCACCATCGTTCTGCTGCTCACAATCTTGTTTCCTCACTCTCTGACACCGCATGTACACACACTCCTCTAAAAGCTTCACCTCTCGCTCTCAGTGAATCACAGAAGCTTCTCACAGAAGAATCAGCTGGTAACTGCAACTACAACACTGTTTTGCTTTTACATAACAAGCTCCGAGAAAAACAACCAGCCATTCACACTGAACTCTGTCACACTGTTTTCCAGATGAGCTGCAGCAGCTGTACACAGACGAGCCAACAAACGGCTGCAGCTAATGATCGTTTTCACAATCGCCTGGTCTGTCAAACGTCAGAAAATAGGGAAAAATGACGATCATAAGTTTTGCAGAACCCAATATGATACTGAAACTGTTTCCTTTGGTTGATCGTTAATCGTCACCTCCTTCTCCTCAACCATCAGATATCGACTGAGAAGCCAAACCCACTGAAAAAGCCAATTAATGAGGTTTCTCTCTCTCTCTCTCTCTCTCTCTCTCTACGCCAAAACCCAAAGTTTAGAGATGCAGCTAACAGTCATTTTCATTGTCAATAAATCTACCGATTATTTTCTTGATGAATGAATGGATCGTTTGGTCAGAACAGACGGAGACGAAGGCGACAGCTTCACACCTTTTCTTTTGTCCGACAAACAAGTGCAAAACCCGAAGATATTCAGTTTATAATGATTTAATACAGAGAAAGAAAATCTGATCGAAGGAGTCGGAATCAGATCATTTTAAGCATTTTTGTGCTTAAACAAATTAATTAAACTGAATAATAGATGAATCATTTCAGCTCTAA
Source organism: Seriola dumerili (assembly GCF_002260705.1). Classification (NCBI taxonomy): domain Eukaryota; kingdom Metazoa; phylum Chordata; class Actinopteri; order Carangiformes; family Carangidae; genus Seriola; species Seriola dumerili. Next base: position 863,099 of record NW_019174302.1, on the reverse strand, counting down.
AGACAAGTAATTATTCACAGCTGAGAAGCTGCAACCAGAAAAAAAACACAAACTGAAAATGACCAAAAAACAATAATAAGAAAGGCACAAACAATTAATCAATTTTTAAATCTGTTGCTGATCAATCATCTGTTGATCGAATAATATTCATTGAATAATTGTTAATCAAACAGACGTCTGAGGACGATCTCAAATCAACCGTCCATCAACTAAAGCAATGTCCTGTCCAGCATCATCACAGGCATCATCATCGTCATCATCATCTCACACACACACTCTCTCTCTCACACACACACACACACACACACACACACACACACACACACACACACACACACACACACACACAGCAGCTCACTCTAACATGTGCAGGATTACATCACAACCTACAGCATCATGGGTGAGTGGAGAGCAGAGGCAGATGTGAGAGCGTCCCTGCTGAATAATTGCTCTATAATGTGTATATATGGATATGTGTGTGTGTGTGTGTGTGTGTGTGTGTGTGTGTGTGTGTGTGAGAGATGTAAACTCCTGCTCTCTCTCTGTTGTTGCTGCAAAAACATTTTTCCATTTCTGACGTTGGTCGCGTTTGTCGTTTGTTCCAACCTTTAAACACTGGACGTTATTTTACGCTCTACTTGCCTCTGTTGAGTGAATTTAAATATTCCAGTTTATAATACCTATAATACCTTTAATCATGAATTTGAAATTAAATCACAATTATTTCCTGCTCATCATCACAAAAGCTTGTTGTATTTACACAAGTATCTGAGGTGTTTATTTTGGGAGCGTATTTGCATATTAATAGTGCTCACAGGTAAAACCACATACCCCCAAAATGACTATTATTAAATAAATAAATAAATACCCAATCACCCTGTATTTTAACCCTCCATATTTAGCATTTAAATATATAATAAATAACACACTTTAATGTGGTTGGACTAAAGCTCCTCCTCTGAAGCGTCAGTAACTGGTGTATAAACAGTTAATAAATGATTAACAACATAACACAGCTGTAATCATACAAACTGTGTATTTGTATTAATTAAGTATTATTTAATTATTTATTTATTTAGAAATACTCCCTCTTCAACTTCCATGACAACTGAGCAAACTCTGTCTGCTGATGAAGACCACAAGAAGCGAGTGAAAGATCCAGATGAAGCTCAACATGTCTCCATTTTAAAACACATTTATTAATCATTTTAAAACCAGCTTGTGAATAATTTGTATAAACAGCTAATAAATACTTGATATAAAACTCTACTGATTTGTTCATGTGTATAATTATATATCAGTAAATATGATTATAGCTGCTTTGATTCATTAACTGTTTATTATAGTATTAGAAAAATACATTAATAAACACTTAAAAATGTCTATATATCCGTATCGACTCCATTATAGAGTGTTAGAAACATTTCATTAAATGTTTTTAGACTGCTCATAGAGAAATAGAAAGGGTTGAAACCCTTTTTTTAATTTGAAAATGCCCTTGAGTGGTAGATATACTGTCAGGAAATTCACCCCCAGCACTCTTACAGCTGTTTTCAAATCCATCCAATCTCCAGAAGCTAAAGGGAAAAAATTCCTCCTTAAGTTATGACCCAGAACAGCAGGACAGCACAGTTACAGTGCTGAAATATGGAGCATGAAAAAGGCTGAAGCCGCGGAATGACGCATATAAACACGACCAAAGAGAAAAAGCATGTTTATGTTCTCTCCATATCTCCCGCTCTAATCTCCTATCCATTTCTCTCGCTGTCATGAGACCGACCAGCTGGAGCGCGCAGGCAGCCGGAGTCGCAGCGACGACACACGGGAGAGGAGATGCACGTGCAGCTGACGAGCAAAGAGGGCGCCAGAGAGCCGCCGTATGGATGAGCGGCTGCAGGTGTGGACCTCGGTTGGAGGCGCGGCACGGATCGAGTGTGAAACGGTAAAAGATATCAAGTTTACAGACAGGGAGGCTGAAGCGGGAAAAGAGAGAGAGAGAGAAAGAGAGAGAGAGAGAGACTGACTGCAGTGTTTCACGCGTGGCTGATTTAATGCGATGACTGGGACTCGCACCGTCACTTGCAGTCAGTGTGGGAATCCTGATGTGAACGCGCAACATAAAAAAAAAACCCCTGCAGCACACTGATGCTGAACTTGTGTACGTGCATGTGCATAAAAATCCTTTCACAGGCCCGTGGACGCGCAAAGTGGCACACAAAGCGTGTGTTCATCGAGCTTCCTCCACATGCTGACACAGTTTACATGGGGCTGTAGTGCGACTGTCACCCGGCATTAGAGGTTAGAGGTTTCCAGGGTTGAGTCTTTTTTTGTTTGTTGTTAAAGCCAAATATAGAACAGCACGAGTGAAAGGAATGGATTAAACACTGTTTATCTGCTCTAATGGAGGCTGCACATGTTAGCATGTCTGGCTAACTAACCGGTCACTCTCAAGTTGGTGTGGTGGTTACATGAACACACAAACACATCCTCACTATGTGGAAGCTGGTACTGGAGGGTCAGACTTGTTCTCCACAACTGAAACTCTCGACTTCCTTGTCCAAACATGTCAGCTCAGCAGCTAAATGGGGTCATGTCAGAAAGAAATACTGAGAGAGAGATTGTTCTGAGGGAAGCTGGAGGAACGGGGGCCGATAACATCATGACTTTACCATGTGTTTACGGTACCACATTCACCACAGCACTATTCACACATCAACACATAAACATAAAAATGATCACTTTCAGCTTCCGTGAGAAGGTTTTCACAATCTTCTCTTGTCTGAAAGCGTCTAGAGTCTCAGTGTCCTGCTGTTTCACACACATGAACTAACCGCAGACGCTCCACTCGCTCTAGCTGTGACATTTAGCAAAGGCAAAGGCCTGAAAGCGTATGGGAAACAGTGTTTGCTACAGGCCACGTGATATTACAATTTAAAATTTAAACTACAGATACATATATCTAAACATATGAAATCATTTGCATAGTCACAAATGTCAGAATGAGTTTTCTTACTTCTGGACTTCTGGTTTCATTCTGTGAATCCTACATTTTTCCTTATTGTGCATGTATTACTGAAGCTAACTAGCTTTTCGCTGCAATGCAATGCAAAGAGTAGAAGACCAAGGACTAAAATATAACAGTGGATATTCATGGTCTCTTGTTGAGGGTCATATCAACCCATATAGTGCTTGTTGGGGCTTTCTACTCACCTGTGTCTCCAGTGTCTTATTCTCATTGGTCAGCTGCTCCAGCAACAGACCCGTCCTCTCCGACGTCTCAGTGGCCTGGAAAACATTGTTATACATTAATTTTAGCTTCGTGGTGTATATATAAACTGTGCACAATGACGACTGTTACAGGACAAGCTCGTTTTTCCTGCGAACGCAAAATAATAATGTTGATCAAGAGAAAACAGGAGGAGTTTCTTTTTTAAGCTTAAAGACACTAAAACACACCACGGAGCGGAGAAAGCAGCTTTAATCAGACAGTGCAGTTAAGAATCTATTTCCCAGCATTATGGAAACTTCAACATAGACAACATCAGCACTCAAACAACTCTTTTCCATTTATAGACCAGAAACATCAGAGGTCGTATCAATCCTGGCTAAAAAAAAGGAAAGGTGAGTCTTTTACTGAGTCATCCTCAAGCTTGTTCAGCTGTTTCACTTCTACATCCATTTGTAATGAGCTCCATGGAGCGAGAGCAGAAGTATTAAAGAGAACAAAATACTGTCTTGTAACAGCAGTTTCCGCTGCAGCCTTTTTTTTTTTTTAAGGGAAGTATAAAAGCAGTTGAAAGAGCGAACATGCTGCTGCTGCTGCGTTTCAATAGCTGAGCTTTTAGGCGGTATTGACCAGCAGTGAGTCCACTCTTCTCTTTCTGTTGTTTACCACTCTCTTTATTCACCAGCTGCTAAGATGTCTGACGTGTGCAGGAACACTGACTGCTAGAAATGAAAGAGCATAAATACTAAATGAGCTGACGCAGAGAGTTCCTGTGGTTTCAAAAGGCAGCAATTGAATTTGTCTAAAGGTAAAAAAAAGAAGGGAGGGACATAAGAATAAATATTGAAGGTATGATAAGATCATTTGTGATTTAGAGAAGCTTGTTCCCAGACAGCTGTGACACAAAACCTGACTCTTTCTGACTTTTTCTTACATCACCTTCTTAATATGATTGATGAAGTCGATCGAGGACAGGCTTTCTGCTATATTTAGATGTTTATTACACATGAGGGGGTTTCTCTTTTCAAATAAGCAGTGTCATGTTCCTCTGTGAAGGACACACAATACAGTGAAGGAACTTCCCTCCTTGCCTCCTAAAACATCTGGAAAACTTTTATTGAATGTCTAAATCAGGTTGCAGTCTTCTTCTCCTCTTTTATAGGTTAATTTCTACCTTATTTCTGCCCTTAACAGCCTGTTTTTGTTCATTTGTTTCCAGTTCAAAGGGACATACATACAATCCTACTCTGCGGTCGCCTGCATATTGTTTAATCTAATGAGAGGGAATGAGAGTAACGTGTGCATGCGTGTGTTAGTAATGTTTTAACAACATCAAATTAGCCGGAGGCTGTAGTCAGCTTTAAAACAAGAGAGCTTCTCTGAGCCTGAACGTAAGCACACTGGAGGGAGGGGGGGGTTATTTAAGGAAGGACTATTAAAGGAAAGTATTCAAATTCAATTGTGACATTTTCAGCACAATCATTTTACCCACTTCCTTTCCAGAACATCACCAATAATCTGCTCAGACGTGTTGACACCCAGAAGGCAGACTGAGCCATCTCGTTCAGAATCAGCAGATGCCGACACGCTGATTCATCGTCTACGTGCAGAATCGCTCCAGCTGCAGCCAGAGCCGCAAGAAACGGTAGAGACATCGGCTCCCAGGCTCTAATGTGTGCAGTGTGAGCACAACAATAAGGAGACTGGTCACATGTTCTTTGTGTGTTGGTCCAGCATCATCTACTGTGTTATTATCATTACGCAACATGCAGTACTTAGATTGGTTTTTTCAAGTAAAAGTGCCAATACAATGATGTACAAATACTCTATTGGAAGCAAATATCCTACAATATCCTAAAGTAAAAGTACAATATCATCAGTAAAATGTATTTAAGTATTAAAGTAAAAGTACATTCTGCAGTAAAATGTCTCCTGTTTATTATATATGACGTTATTAGATTGTTGATATTGATGCATCAATGTGTGAAGAGCATTTTACTGCTGTAGCTGGAGCTGCTTTAGACAGGCTAGTTCCCAACCTGGGGGTCGGGCCCCTCCAAAGGGTCATGAGATAAATCTGAGCGGTCATGAGATGATTAATGGGAGAAGATAGGAAAAAAAAAACAACAAGTTTCCTGTGAAATATAATATAATTTCTCAAACAGTTCAAACCGTCTTCCACGTTCAGAGGGGAAATGTGTCGTTGCTGGAACCGCTAACAACACCGACATCTTTCAAGGCAAGATCTAAATCTGGACAGTAGCTGGTAACTAAAGCTGTCAAATAAATCAGTGGAGTAAAAAGTATGAAGTCCCCAAAGTAGAGCAGTACAGTAACGTAGTTATTTTCCGCTCCGTGTGAGATCGTACCTGTGTCAGCTGGACCTGCAGCTCTTTCTCTCTGCACTGGCTCTGCTCTGTCAGGGTCTGGTAGTCCTTCTTTGACTGCTCCGCACTCTGCTCCAGTTCTGGCAACAAAACAGAAGGACATCAACTTGTAATAACAAACTCCAACTAAATCTGAATATCTAATGAGCACAAAAGCTGCAGAGATACATCCGCTGTGTTTACCTTGCATGGTCTTTGCTGTCCTCCTGTTCTCCTCCTCGGCCGTCTCAAGCTTTTGTCTCTGAAATGGAGAAACATCAGCTTGACTACGAGCTAATCACTTACATAGTAACATTCTTGTACCTTGAGCTAACCAGGGAATAATTACTGCGTCCAGAAAACACGCAAAGTTAGTGGATGAAATACTTCTCTTAATGAGGCCACTTTCACGATGCCCATGAGCAAAATACCTCACAGAGAAAACATAAGACCCGGCAAATCTCCAGCTACAAATAGACATGCATTTTGTTTATTTATTTATTTATTTCACATTGTTTGTTTAAAGCCTGAAAGAATCTGGCAATATTACAGATTTGAAATGGGCCACGGTGCATTGTCCTCTTTTTTGTATCTCTCCCCTGAGTTTATTTGTGGTTATGATGAATTGAGATTCTCCCTCTCTTACCAGACTGGTCAGCTGCTGCTCCACACAACTCTTCTCTTGCTGCACAGACTGAAGCTCTTTCTGTTTGCTCTCCAGGTCGACGCTCAGCTCGCTTATCTGTTGAGGACACACAGTATAGAGCGTACAGTATACACATGTACATCTGAGTAGAGCCATAAATTATGCATTATGACGGCAGCTTAAACAAACCACACATAACAGTGACGTATGCCTATTTACATTAGTGGCTAAAAGGAGGGCTGTAAATAGGAATAACATCAATTCTTATAGTTTTACCGCCATAAATTACATAATAACACTGTTGAATAATCCATTTTACAAGCACAGAGTCTTATCTAGTTGTGGGTGAGGGCTGACTGAACAAAACACCAGCGCTGGGAATTCTCTGACGCTTTCCACAAACCTTTTTCTCTTGAGACTGCGCCTGGGCCTTGAGGCTGCTGATCTGTTGCTGAGACAGAGACGCAGCATCCTCCTTCTGCTGGGACGCCCGGAGCCTGAGCTGGAGATCTGCCACCTCCCGCTCCAGCTCCATGATCCGGGAGCGCTCGGACACGGTGGCCACCTGCAGCAGTGAAATGTAGAAGGGAGGCGTGAGGGCGAAGAGGAGACAGCGGGGCTGACAGAGGAGAAAAGTAGTGGAAATAGTAGACCTGGGTCGTGTAGTGTGAACCAAATATGACAAACTGCTTTAACCTGATTATTGTGATCTGTGTGGGATGTAACTGCAGCAAAATAACTCAGAATTAGCAGTTTAGAGATGAAACTCAAATCAAGGTTCTGTATGTAAGATTTATTTTTGATTAATCGTTCGTCTATAAAACATCAAAAACGTGAAAAACGTTTTTCAAAATTACCTGGAGCCCAAAGTGACTAAATATATTTCATTTAAAATTATATAACAAAGAGAAAAGCAGCAAATCTTCACATGTGAAAAGCTCGGACGAGACACACTTTATGCTATAATATGCTGTAAATGGCTTCATTTAATTTTAATTTATAACAAAAACAAACAGAATTTGTATTATAATGTCTGATATATATGTATTATGTATCTCTTTCATCTCATCTTACATTACTAAAGTAATTACCCAATTATCTAAAGTTATTTACTTTTATATTCCCTGTATTCCCGGAGCACTAATTTAAAAAGACCTGTTCCAAAAACAGCGCCTGCGGTTCACGCCTCCTACCACGACAATTAATTAAAATTCTTACTTGTCAAACAACTGGAAGTCACTGGTAAAGTTTGGATATGTTGGTAAATGCAATGAAGGAGTTTGTGCATTAGAATAAAACTCTACATGCACTGGGTGACATGTTTCATCATCACCACGGACACACACTGTAGTTTTATTTTCACTCATTCCCACATACACTGTCCTGCTGCCCCAAAATACTGACTGGAGAATCACGTGGATTAATCCGCCACTGAAAATAGTCCTGAACAAATGGAACTATTTCTTCCACATTTGCTCATTAAAAAAGGACAGTGTTCAGCTGATTTGGGAAATTACTTTTTAAATTATACATCTGTGAGGTGTTTGGTGGGAACCAGTGGGTTTGGGGCGGAGTGCAACAGACAGGGCGGAGAAGTTGGAAAGTTGAAAGACAGACTAACACGTTGTTGGCCTTTTCATGGGATTTGCTGCAGAAGAAAAATGTAGCACAATGGCAGCCTTATCCTTGAAGACCAACAACACTGGAAACAGGCATTTCCAAACTGTGTCCTAAGAACTTTCAAGCACACATGCATAAGTTTCAGAGCTCAAGGCCGATGAGATGTTAACGTCCCTGTGCCGGGACTCGTCGTGGACTAGGATACGTGGGAAGGAACTTGTGATGAATAAAATCATAAAGATAAATAAATAAAATAGTGTTTGCATCCTGTGGTTTCTTCGACATATTATTCTGTATATAATTATCAAACCCAGTGGGGGAGAAGCACATCACTCAGTGCTGCAGTGGGACTGGGAGTGCCAGCATTACCCTAGTGTCCTCTAAATCCCTCTGGAGTTTTTCAGCTTTGGTCTTTTCAAAGAGCAGGCTCTGCTCAAGCTCCTTTATGTGGGCATGCTCCAGCCTGGTCTGCGTCTGTTAGTAAGAGAGAGCAGGAAGAGAAGGAGAACAAACACCAATGCAACACTGACATGCCAGCCTTGTGCCACGGACAGAGAGAAGAGCAGTAAGTTGGTAAGAAAGCACCGATGGTTTCCAGCTTTTCAATTACATCAGTCGGTTGTGAGCAAAGGAAACGATTATTTGCTCGTTCTGCTCTGAGGAATATCAGGAGCTAATTATTTCCATCATCACAATCTGACTCTCAGGTTCCTCGGATACTTGTTTGATCGTATTCCAGCACCTGAAGGAGACCAATTCAGGCGGTAAACTCCTCTCAAGAGTGACAGAGATGCAGACAACGGAGAGGAAGATGGAAGCATGTATGAAGACCGAAGGCGAGGGAAGACAAAAACAGCTTTCAAGTTCAGGCGTGTGGATGAAAAGATGATGAGAGGATGGTAATGTAAGTGCTGCAGATGGGTAGAAAAATCTCAGAGGGAGGGTAAGTGAATGAAGCACGAATGAATAAATAAAAAAGGAGCAGGGAGAAAGACGTAACTTAACAAGAAAGTAAATGAATGATTCAAGGAGCGCAGGAGAAAGAAAAACCTTAGAATAATTGATTCAATCATCAGCTGTTATTTTTTTTTTAGAGGAAAAGTAAATTAGTGGCCTCTTATTTAACATTTTGAAGTCACTTAATGTGCTTAAGAAAATGAGAACAGAGCAAGTAAAAGAAAAAGATATCAAACTCAGGTGTTCATTGGAAACCTGTGAAAAGGAGGGCTTGTTCTAAGAAGAACTAATGTAATGTAAAATAAGTAAATCAACTAGTTTGTCATTAAAAAAGCATCAGCTTCATAATGAGAGACAGATAGCTACAGTGAGCAAGAGAGAGCGAGAGAAAATGTTTAATTGCAAATCAGATTATATAACCACGAGTTACCTCGAGGTCTCCTTTGGTGATGCACACTTCTTCCACACGAAACTGCAGATCCTCCACTTTTCTGTCAAACAGGGACAATAATAAAACTCTGAAGTGTACATATGAGAGATGCTGTTGCATATATTCTTTATGAAGAGTTGGTATTAAAACTTGAAAGAATCACACTTATGAATGCTCTCGAATGGGAAGTGTATGAGATGGGGTTAATCACACGTGAATTAAGGCTTTCTAAAGAGGCGGAGCCCCGTAACGGTCCGATTGACGCAATGAGTGACGTGTTGATAAATGTTTTTTATTCTTCAGTTTGTGACGAGGAGTAAAAGTGAAGGAATTTCACTTTTATCTTTCGCTTGAGTCAAAACTTTGTTTGGTAACCACGGGCCCTGGTGTCTGCTGTACGTAGCTCTCACGCCTGTCATTAACACCCACAAACAGTGTCGTGTGCAGCTACAGGTAAAGTCACAGCACCCCCACCTTTTCTCCTCCTCCAGCTGGTTGAGCAGCTCCACTTTGTCTCGATCTGCCGCTTCCACCAGTGAACGCAGCTGATCGAGCTTCGCCTCCATCTCCAGGGCATACTGCAACACACACACACACACACACACACACACACACACGATACAGTCCCAGTTACAATTATATTCATGCTACTCTCACAATATAAAATATATACTAATTAGACGACATTTTAATTCTAGTGGTAGGAGAAGCAGGAGCTGAATCTGTAACTATTATAAAGACATTGTTTGAAATATATATATATTTATTATTATATTTACTGATCCAGAACATTTTCTGCAACATCAAAGCAACAGATGTGATGATGAAGCAGCAAATAAAAATCCAGTTTTTGTTATGTGCTTTGTGTCGTCTCCCCTGCAACATGCTGGGGACCTGTGCAGTGACTACAAGGGTATTCTGATGCATGTGTATAAAAACTTTATATGCATCATCACTTGACTTATGTTGCAATGCAGTCTGCTGAGGCACAGACATTTCATAGGTGTGTAGTCATAAACTGCTTTCCCCCTGAAAGTGTGAAAGCTCTTCCTGTAAAGTCCGTTGAGGTCATTTTCTAACAGCAGTGAACAAACCCAGAGAAACACAAACCTTGAGGTGTTATAGTGCTAAAAGCTGTTGTGAGTAACATCTTAGCTTCATCACACATCCAGGAGACACAGAGCAGCTTCATCAGACCATTGGAGTCAGTATTTAAGCAACTCTTCTGATATGAATTAATAAATGAGACTTTATTAAAAATAGAAAGGGAAGTTAATCATCTTTATGATGTGTTTCTCTCTGTTGGCCCGTGTTCATGTCTGACTGCAGGAAACATACACGTGTGCGTGTTTCTCACCTGGTCCCGGCCTTTCCTCATCACAGCCAGCTCCTGCTGCACCTCTCCTGCGTGGCTGGTTGCCTTTGCGACCTCGCATCTCTCCAGGTCTCTCTCAGCGAGCAGCTGCTCGATGTGCTGCTGCTTCTCCTTCAGAGCCTCCTGCAGCGCTGTGGTACCAGAAATCTTACGAGCGTACCGAGCAGATGTCTCCGTCAGCTGGAAAATCACAACATACATCCATATTGAAACACTATGTCTGTTAACTCATATTGTTTTTCAGAGTATTTTACCTGGGAGAGACAAAGTATGACTTACACAGTGTAATTAAGGCGCCACAAAAACAACAGTCTAATTTAATACGGGCAAAACATTCATCTTTCACATAATTTACCTCTTTCAGTTACACTAGGAGGAATTTAATAAGTAGAATAATTTAATTCAAAACAGGTAATTGTGCTTAGATACACTGATGCAGAACACCCGGTGTGCAACCCAGAAACCACATTCATTTATTTTGCCAAATACATTTAGAGAGAAATAAACTGCTGCCCATGTTTTCTATGTTTTTGTACCATGTGCACGTCTTATGGAGATGGTAAAGCTTTGACACTAGAAACCACAGTTCCTAACCTCAAGTGGTTATGTTAGGACAACAACAGCACTTTGGTTAAGGTTGGTGAAATACTGTGGTTTCAGTTAAATAAACGTTAACTTTAACTTTAACCAAGACCATGATCTTTCCATAATAAGCTTTGATTTCTTTCAAATTAAAGCATTATTTTTTATTTTAATTTCTAGCTGAAATTGTAGGAAAACAAATGAATATGTATTTTTCCAATGAAAGTCGTAGAGATACGTTTACAACCTGGTAGATACATTTATTCGTTAAATGTTTCCTCGTTATGTAAATGTAAAATGTAACTCAGGTGATATTATGTGTCTCTAAAAAAAATAAAGTTAAAGGCCGCAAAGCGTCGTGAACGATGGGACACGAAGGAATAAAAGTCACCAGGGGCCTCGTACAAATGTCGCACAAAAACGTTGCGTACGCCAACAGATGTATCAAGAGTGACACGAACATGAGAACTTAAGTTCCTCCTCGCCAGCCTCACGTCCAACCTCGACGAGGTCTGTGCCGGCCGTCCTTCAGCCGTGTTGTGCCAGCTGCGTGGGACGGGCTCATCCGTAGTCCCATCGATGTAGTTGACCAGGATAATATTACAGCGCAATTTGCACAATTGTAGCCAGGAGCGACTTCTCTTATGTAATCGGAGCCTCCGACTGAACACACACACATACACACACATCGCTATAAAAGGCACAATCAGAGGATGAATTTGCTTATGTCAATAGAACAAAAACATCTCCATTCCATAATGCTATGCAAATATGTGATGCAGAACTGACTAATATTGAGGCACGGGGACGTGGATCAGCCCATGATTCATTTATCCTAAAAAAAACAGCACAGTCAGGGGCAGGCTACAAGCTGGCAGGGCGCAGGACGGGTGGCTTCTGGATAACAAATTAAGTCATGAGTTTAATTAATTTAAGCTCAACTCCTCTGAAGCACACGAGAGGCACATACACCCCCAAATATCATGTTGTCTTTAAGACGTCATTAGACAGAATCGGTGCTTTGCAACAAGCCCCCCCGTTTGTCCATGTGAGTCATTTACTTCCGTCGATAAACTAATGTGTAAAGTTGGAAAAGAAAGCCTTTTTTCTCTACTGTATGTGTTCAGAAGATAGTGTATGGTGGACGTAAAGACTACACGCAATAATCCAAATACTACCGTGAACTATTTTAGTCATTTCAATCAAGAGAAAGTGCAAAATGTACAAGACAAATACGAACGTTCGGGTGCAAGGCCGGTCAGGACCCCGCCACATTAAAAGCCTCCGCCACACTCTCCCGCTTTGTTTGTTTTCTGTTATTATTAATGCCAGAGGACAGAGGGCAGAATAAAATCTTTCTTTTCTGAACTCACCTCCAGCACACACTCCCTGCTTGGTTTCGCTATTTTTCCTGATTCTGTCAAGAGGTGAAGCCCAGACATTTATACTCATTATCATATTGAATTTAAGGTGGAGAGAGGGCGGAGAGTATTTTAACATTTAAATAGGATGTACCAAGAAGATGTGCGTGGACTCCTGCGTGTGCACGGTTTCAAACATGTGAATTTTTTGGCGCATATGCTGCTTTCCAGCTTTGTACATTTTTGTTCAGGAAATAACCCTCACACTCAAAGCTTTCAGACAAATTTTCAGCCTCCACAAATTCAGCTACAGCTCACACTGAAGTTTGAGGATGAGCTGCATGACCAGTCGACATGAAGCCCTGAGGCGTCGCACAGTACCACAGTGTGAGTCTTACCAGTCCTGCTCGGCTGGGTTTGCCGCTGATGGAGGAGGTGGCGGAGCTGAGCGAGCTGATGGAGGAAGCGCTGGGGCTCCTCTTGAGGGCGGACCTCCTCCGTGAGCTCTTGGCCTTGGTAGGTGTTGTGCAGGGGAAGCCGATACGAGTCACCTTGTGGACCGGAGCGAACAGACCGAACCTGGGCATGCACTGGAAGTATCTGAGGGGGAAACAGGTCGCACAGTCAGAAACTGAAGCAGAGCCACTGACGGCTGCTGGTTTAGGAACTGTTTGGTTATAGGTTATTGTATAATTGTGTTAAAACAGATGTTATAAATGTGTGAATGCTCTTCACCTGGTCCCTGCTACAGCTCCATCATTCTTCCCGAGTGGCTCATCCAGTTCCACTCCACACCAGTCTCCCTTAGCAAAGTCTGTCTCTCCCAGAAACCGCACTACTCCTGCCTTGGTGCCACCCACCTACACGTAAAAAAACAATCAAAATTATCTTTGATTTACTACGTTCTTCTTTTTTTCTCTATTTGTAATTAAGGTCTTCACTCTGTGCAAACAATACTACGTTTTAATACTTTAATTAACTGGAATAGTGTTTGCACTCATATGAGCAAACCTTACAGATTTTCTGCTAAATAAACCAACTGTTACGATGCGTTACCAGCACTCGGTCTCCCAGCCTCAGCTCCCTCCTGTTCTTCTTCATGGAATCCGTCTCTGAGAGGTTTGACACCGACTCGCTGGACGTGAGCATGCGGTTAAGTACACCACTGGTCTTTATGCCGGTGCCCTGAGCTGAGGGAAGAAAACAGTTGATATGACACAAGAAAACAAGCACAAATCAAACAGCTTTTACTTTACCGGAGAACACAAGTATCGGTCTTGGTGGATGTTACCAGTTGAGGTAGCGGTGACAGGTGCAGCCTCGCTGGCTGCCGAGGCTCCTTGTGCTGGGCTCGGCTGGCCCCCGTTCGCCTCCTTCTCCGGCAGTGCGGTCCTGGATAGCTTTGAAGGCCGCGTGAATATCCCCTTCCCATCCTCACACTGGAAGTACCGGACCCCTGCCACCGACCCGTCGTTCTTCCCGATCGGCTCGTCCAGCACAATGCCCGCCCACTGGCCGGGAGCGAACTGCGTGCCCCCGATAAACTGCACGTAGCCGGGCTTGTTGCCATTGACCCAGACCCTCTCCCCGATCTGATAGTCAGCACCTCCATCCGTGGTGGGGGAGGTCACGCTGCCGGGGGGCTTCTCAGGAGGAACTGGCTTTGGAGCACCTGTAATCACAACTTTGTTTTATTAACCTCTTTTCACTCATATCAGTCAAATAAAAGCAAGTTTTATGTGTGTTGTGTATGTGTTTTTTTGTTTACTACCAACTTCTCAGCTGAAAATAAACCTTTTAACTTCCTTGTATCATTTTTGTGGAATACTAAACAAATATTACAGGTTTAACTTCAATCAATTTAATCATCTGAACAACAGAACATCCACAATAAATGCCAGAGACGTCTTCAAATGTCTTCTTTTTGATGACTGAACGTCCAAAACCCAAATATATTCAGTTTACTATTCAGTTTTGCAATAATCTGCTGCAGGAACATTTTGGTCAGAATTTAAAAACTATTGAGATTATACACCAATCCCTAATGTCATGAAATAACCATCCACTGCTGAAAATAGTCCCCAATAAATACACTATTTACTTCAGTCAGTAACGTTTAATAAAAATACTATACTAATGATATAAAAACTACTGTTTAAATTAGTTAAATTATAATTTAAGATCAAAGAATAAGATTAAACATGACCAAACATTACATATAAACTTCCAATTTGACAGTTTTTACTAACTTGGTGCAACAGGGAGATTTAAAGGACTGATAATGATAGTCAGTTCACACCCAGGCACTGCAGTTACCGACACAGCTTCCCTTTATTCACAGCAGTAATGACTTTCTGTGCAAATGAACCATGATCATAACAATTAGCTAAAGACCGATCAAGTATGTTGAGAATAAAAAAAGGCAGCAAGTTTTTAGGCAAAAATGAAAGTTTTGATCAGCACTTCCCCCGCAGATCAAAGATAAGGTGTGTGTCCTGCTGAGGTTAATCAACAGAGCACTTTGTGACTGATTAAAGGATGGACTCTGTAATCAGCTTGGCTCCCTGCTGAGGTTCAGAATGGCCTCAAGTGTTACTTAGTGCAAACAGCACAACATACAACACTGTTTTCAAAGCTGCATGTTGTTCCCTTTGCTTATAGTGTCATATTCATTATTTATACACAAATGTTCTCTTGTATTTTCTTGTTTCTGTTTCTGTTGCAGTGTGAGTGAAGATTCACCAGATAATATTAGATTAAGTTTGACTAAATTCTTATATTATAAAAACTCAAATACTCATCAACAACAACATCCTCCACTAATATTGCCCCCCATGTATTAAATGATTTCAATAACTGATCGGTTCTTACCAGAGGACGGGGACGTCTTTCCCGGCACCACAGATGGACGGAGTATTTTACTGGGGGGTTTGAGCCCGCTGACTTTGCCTGGTGTACTCATGGCGCCTTGTTTGTCCATGGGGAGCAGGGGGTGTGTGGGGGTGTCTGGCCTGATCAAGGTGGGGGACTAGGCCTTCCCCACTACCCCATAGAGTCCCAATATGATATAAGAGAGCTGAAAAAAAACACACAAAAATGTCACTACATATAAAAGGAACAGCATCAAATCAAAAGCATCAACTCCTCACACATGAGAAGATGGAAATCTACTTTGATTCAATGTTATAAAGCAATAAAACATGAAAACTTCTAAGGGAGGGGGACACTTCTTTGTTAGCACGTTAGTCCGTCTATAAAGACCCTAAACCACCCATAAACACAACAGCATCTCTGTGGGAGCTGCTGCACTGCTCAGCCAGGCCTCCAAACACTAAACCCTTGTATAATCCCACTCTTTACAGCGCCCTCAACACCTCCTACTGTATGTAACCAAACCACAGCCTATTTATTATCACCCATTCAATAAATGTGAGCTCTGACTTTATATCACTCTGTACACATCTCTACTCTAGAGCTATAAATACAGATGCTTTGGCATTTATTGCACTTGCCAAGGTTTTTCACATCAGTCTCCAAAATAAGAAATCGCCTTTTCTGACATTTTCAAACGACTAAGGTCAGATTTTTTTCCCACAGGTCTGTAGGTGGTGGACAGCGGCCTGAGCATGCTGCCATTTCACTCATAAAACTGATGATTCACTCTGACCGACTGCAACTAGATCAACAATGAGACCTCAAGTTTCCTTCAGCGAAAGACGTGTGCATGGTGGCAAGGATTAGTTGACAAATCAATTATTTTGATCATCCAACTAATCTATTTTTGTAGTTTTTCTAGCAGGAATGCCTCTAAAATCTGAAGATTCAAGCTTTTTGTTTGTCGCGCATGAGACTTCTGAATATATCTCCTTGGGTTGTAGTAAATGTAAACAGGTGTTTTTCAATATTTTCTGACACTTGACAAAACAATTATCAAGAAAATAACCAGTAGATTAATCAATAAAAAATAAATAAATAAATGGCAGTTTCATTATTTTCCCAGTAATGATTAACTGATCAATTGATTGGTTGTCTGATACCAGCATCTCAAATGTGAGCGTTTGCTTGTTTCCACACATTTCTGTGACAGTAAACTCAACATTTTGGGGTTTTTTTCAGACAACAAAAGCAATAACAATCTGTTCCCTCAGCATTTTTCACTATTTATTAGCATTTTATCAAATGAGCAATCAGTTGATTATTAAAGGAAATAACTGTTATACGCTTTGATAATAACAGTAATTGTTGGTTGTATGGAATAATATCACCTTGCTTGGGGAAGTATGACCAAAGACAGCTTTATAACAATATAAACTAAAGCAATTCAGGTCTTAAAACAAGAGTTTGACACAGAGTTCCCTCTACAAGACTAG
The DNA here is from genome assembly GCF_002260705.1 of Seriola dumerili. NCBI lineage: Eukaryota > Metazoa > Chordata > Actinopteri > Carangiformes > Carangidae > Seriola > Seriola dumerili. The sequence continues at coordinate 846,166 of NW_019174302.1, read as the reverse complement.
GGCCACAAGTTAGAGGATGGAGGATTAATCAATCAATTAATTAATCAAATTGGATGTGGGGTAAATCTGTGCCCTTTGGGGCCCATGGGGGTCTGGGCAGTTGCCCGCTTTGCTCTGCTGATAATCCAGCCTCCCTTGATCCCATACTCTGGACCAGGTAAGAGGTGAAGGTTTGTCAGTGTGTGTAATGTTACCTGAACGCTCCTCCCCCCGCCCAGCCGGTACTGCCAGATCAAAACAACAAGCACACCTGGAGCTGTCAAACCCCCAATCCTCGGTCCTTCTCATACTGCATCTCTGCTCCGTCTCCAGCCTCACACAGACACTCGCTGACACCAACCGACACGTACACGAATGAACCACAGCTGCAGCGGGAAAACACGATGAGACCAGCCCGTGTTGTTTGTGTCTGGGCTGGGCTCTTTCTCCTTCCACCTACTGCATCCCTGGAGCCACTGAGCAACTTGGGTGGTTACACTTTTACTCAACATCCATACACATTTAATTTCACAACGCCGGCTTACTGAGACCAAACCTGATATTTGGCGGCTACTCCCGGTGTTTAACGGCTGCTTCAACTTTACTCCTTGTCATATTTCTGTGTCCCTGCTGGAATGCCAAAGCTAGCTAGCTACAGATTAGCGAGAAACCATAAACTGGGGTTAACGTTAAAACGACTAACGCTCCGTTGAGGCGACATTACAGCAGAATAAGAGCAAGAATTGGCGGGAAAAGTTGCTGCGGAGGCTTACTTGGTGTCTTTCGGTGAACTGGGTCTCAGTGAGGACTGTCGCGGGTCGGTACACCGAACCTTTCGCCGTTACATGTTTTCCCAGCCCCAGCCCGACAGCATGACGTCATCTTGGGAACTAATGCTGCCTTCACGGACCCAAACACGAGCCCGTACATCCCAGCACCGAAGTGATTTGCGGTTTAATTGGTCGACCAATTTAGCATAAGGCTGCAACATAACAAGATTTGAAAAAGGAGAAGGGGTCTTAATAGTTTCTGAATGACTTTTTTTTTTTGCTTTACAGCAAAAAAGCTCCTTTCCTTATATTATATTATTTACTGTGGTCGTGTCTGTGTCTGTGACCCTGAAGTGATGTGGAGATCTTTTTCTTGCCATGTGTCAGACCTTTCTTTGGAAAATGAATAAAAACTTGAACGCAGAATGATAAATATGATTCCTCCTGTCAGAAAAGACAACACAAGAGGACACATGGGACATGGCACAAAAGTACTATGATATTTGTATTATTTTTTCCTAATGTTCAATTTATTCAATTCAAAACAAAGCAGAGCGCACAAGGATACAAAGACTGGAAATTTAAATGTGCACACAGAATGACAAAACCATAATCATAATTATGTATTACAAAATGTGCTCTCTATCCTCCTAAATTCACAGAAAACCTCACACACCTTGCAGTGAATGTGAGTTGTGCGTTTATTGACAGTTGACTCATAGCGTTGAAGTCATCTGACCTTTCCTATGGCTGTTCAACTGATTTGTCCTGTAAATATTATTTTAATGGATGGTATAAAATCAGTGTCTGCTGTTTAGAGTGGAAGTGATGGACAATTGAAAGGATAAAAAAAATGAAAGAAAAAAGATGCAGTATATAACATCTTAACAATTATTACTTTTACAAGCTTTTGCAGTTAATATTTTACTATTCTATTACTATTATTCAGTTTTAATGGCTGATAGTTCCCTTATTGTACACTCTAACCACACTCACAAGGGTTTATGTTATACCAGTACAAGTACATGACACAAAGCTACTAATTTTTGGGTGGGTAATTTTGTACATTTTTTTAGTAGAAAATTTATACAAGTTATAAACTGGCTTAATAAAATTTTTTATCAATAGCCAGGCCTTTAAGGTGTATTATGCAGTCATGTAACCAGTTAAAATTCACAGTGACCCTGCAATGTAAGCAGGGAGCACAACAGCTCCTGGCTTTATAGCTTTCTACCATCAATGCTGGAAATATTATCAGTTGACTCTGCCTGATCTTTGTCGTCGCTCCTTCTCAGCAGTTTATTCAGGAGATTCTTGAAGGTGCCACTAAAAGCAGGGCTGGAGAAATAATACACCACCGGGTTGAGGACGCTGTTAAAGTACGTGAAACACACCGACGTGTAGAACGCCAGGTTGGCCTCTTCAAAGTGTTTGCACTCATCATACCATACCTTGAGGATCCATACAGCGATACGTGATACAGTGCTGGGGAAGAAACAGATAATAAAGATCAAAGCAACAGCCAACACGAACTGAACGGCCCGTTTGATTTTCCCCTTTTTGTCAATAGTCCTGCTGTTCAGCTGCCAAGTGATTCTGATGGTGCAGAAGGCGACGATGGCAGTGGGCAGGAAAAACTGGACCACGTAGAAAGTGTTGTGCCAGGTGGAGAGGGGGTCGAAGCCCATGCAGATGTTGAAACTCTCACACTGTGTACGGTTGTTATTGTAGAAGAAGTGCTCATCAGCAAGAAGGTACCCGGTAGCAAGAAAAATCAGACCCCAGAGGCCAAGGGAGACCCAGAGAGCGTAGCCCAGGCCCATTCGGTTGATCCGGTTCATGGGGTGGACGATCTTGAAGTACCGATCGACGGCCACGGCGGTGAGGAAGAAGATCCCCGCCGCACGGTTGGCTGCCAGCAGAAAGAGCAGGATACGACACGGGGCATCGCCGTACAGCCAGTGTTTCCCACGCCTGTAGTAGTCTGCTCTGAAAGGTAGGCAGAACAGCACGATGGAGTCGGCAACAGCCAGGTGAGTCAGGTACACCGAGTTGGGCTTCCACTCGTCCATGTGAAAGATGAACATCCACAGGGCGACAACGTTCCCCATCAGCCCAAACATGAACTCCAGGATCAGTACCGGAGGCAAAATGTGATCCAGGATGGGAGACTCGAAGGCGCAGCACTTCTCTGCAAGTGTAAGATTCATCGTTTCAACCGCCAACGAAGCAAAAGACGAACCAGCTGCTCTACACAGAGTCAACATAGATATGCTGTACCAGATAACTTATTTGGTTGGGAGTCATGTTTGCGCTCATGCAAATGATTCTCAGACAAACATCTTAAATCCTGAGTGGAGCGAACATCTGTGCACTATGTGTTATCTATGGGGAAGTGGTATTGACCCAGAGGAGCATGGAAACAACTGTAAATGTTATCCGTCTGGGGAGTGTGCCTTCATTATAAAAATTATTATGCAGGGGAATAGGTGCTCTCATGGGTATAATGAGTGGGGTGCATGAAAAACAAGTAACCTGCGGCCATTTAAATGACTCAGATAAAGCAGGTGACTAAAACAAATTATAACCCATTTAATGTTTTGAAAAATCAGACACAAACTTGGAAAGAAGACGTGAGCGTACAGGCGAAGGAAACTGAAATTTATTAGCCTATAGTTTGCTTGAGTGAAGAACATTTGGGAGGGATTCACGTCATACCACACCTTTGGCAAACGAGAGAAAGTAGCTATTAGCTAAAAAAAAAAAAATGCCAAGTGAGTGGCCAAGTCCGCAACTTTTTATGTACAGTAAATAAAATAAGTATAAAATGACTTAATGTGTACATTTGGCCAGGTTGTCGCTGTTACAGGTCACATCCATTTCAGTAAAAGTGCATATTTGGTCTTCACTTCTTGACTTCACCCAGATCATCAATGCTGTCATCATCCACCTGTGAAGAGAGATACAGAGACCGAGTTCAGCGTTTGTGATCTCGAAGCACAAAGAGCCTGAGTTTTCCCATCCTTTCCTCAATAAAATGTAAAAAACGCCTGAGGACAAATACACTACGACTGTTATGGCTCAAACTTAATAAAAAGGTGAAGCAGCATTCTGTTTTTATTCACCACATATCTCAAACAAACGTGGGGCCTGCTCCAACTCATCATCTCTTTAAAACTGAGGTTTAAAAACTGTGCTGCCTTTTGTTGTCTTGGCTCTAAGGATGTTAGTGTGGGTCAGTCGGTTCACCGCTTCAGTCCCGACAGAAATATCTCAACAACTATTGGATGGTTTGTCAAGTTTACTGAGAACATTCATGTTCCTCTCAGGATGGATTATAATCACTTTGGTGATCTCCAGACTTTCCATCTTACCTATCAGGTAAACTTTTTTTAATCTGTCCAATAAGGTAAGACAAAAGTTAAAACTTTATTGTCCATTAGATTTGCATAAAATGGAAATATATCTTTGACAACCTGGCAAGTGGGAGCTTGTGTCTCCTACCAGATGGCAACACTAAAGTTTATGTCAAGTATTAAGCATTAGAAAAACCCACTATATCAGTCCCTAGATAAAGAGTGAACAAACTGGCACTTACTGCAGTACTGTTGTCAAACAACAATCCCATTCACACATCAATATTCCAGCGTGAATCTCATGAACCAACATTTATCTCCCTCAGCTCGTGAGCTGTGGACAGCCAGTGTTTATCATGACTGCACTCAAGTACAACTGTCATTATATTTATTATTAATTATAAAAAAAATGTTCAAACGACAGATAGAAGTTAAGGATGGATGAGAGATGTAATCAAGCCAAGCCCCGGCTCCCCTCGTGCAGACGTTCCTACATTATTTAACATCACAGTGTAGACACCGAGAGGTTCAAACCCAGTGCAAGATTACTAATTAAAAACTATCTCTGCTTCATCCAGTAAAAATGAATTTTAAAATGAGTAAATAAAGGCACAAAAGAGAAATCTCTCTGGGCAAAATGAGGGTTTATCTTTCAATACATGATTTCCTTATGTTTTGTAGAATGAAGACAGCTCACCTCAGGCCACTTCTCTTGAATGACGTCGATTATGTCGTCTGTAAAATCTCCCTGAATGATTATTTCATCCTCTGCTGTAACTGAGGCACCACAAGAGAATTTCTGGGCAAAGAACCGCTGAGCCTCTTTAAGGTCAATGTCTGCAGGAGTCAACACAGGATTTATGTTAAAAAATAAATAAAAGCATTAACAGGAAGAGAATTAAACAACTTTTGAGAACAATAAAACATAAAGCTGTTACCAAATGTTGCCAGGCCACACACACGAGTCACGTATTTCTTCTTGGCTCTTGGGATTTTTGCTATCGTAACTTTCTGAGGCACAGTCTTCTTTTTCTGTTTGATCTGGCCTCTTCCACCTTACAAAGGTAAAAGGAGATAAACCAGATTATTTAAGACTCATGATGTCACTCATCAACAACAGCAAGATATTTAAATACAGACAACAGTGAGGAATCATTTTCTTTAAGTTGAAATAGCTTAAGATTTCCATGAAATTAAACCCATCGCTTCTGATACCATTTAAGGTCAGCATGTTTTCTGCTATGGTCATTTCATGTATTTACATTCTGTAATTCTATCTGTATGATAGTTTCCACTGTTAGTTTCTCATCTCCATGCTGTATTCAAATTTCTATCTATGCACAAAGGATTCACAGGAAACGAAGCAGCATGTTATCCAGTCTTACTGTTTTTAATTTTATCTCACTGTTGTTCACGCTCTTTACACCGATATCAGAGTCGTATCATGTTTGTTCATCAGAAATGCTTCTACAAAAAGAGTTATTTCTTACATTTCTTCACAATGTATTAAGATTTAATGTCACGGCGACATTAAATCAGATAGATGATTTACATGAAGAGCTGCAGGAGAGAGAGAGCGGCGACACACTTCCAACTCCGCAGCCTCATAATCAACATAACTGTGTGGGAAAAGTACTCACTGTCTGTCAGACCGTCAATCATTTTGACTGAGGTCTTTATTTCTTGCTACTCAGAGAACAACTACTAAACTCAACAGTGTCACCAAATCAACCAGGATTGAAATCTTAAGGATCGTGTTTTTAAACAGCTAAACAGTGAAAGTCTCTAATGCTATGACACACGACAATGTTATTTTTAAATGTATAAAAGTCATAATGCAACATAACAAGCCTACTGTAACATATTCTGAATGATTTTCCTTCTAATGTTTGACACAATACCTCTCTTCTGTTTCTTCTTCTCCTCCTCCTCGCCTGCAGGGGGAGCGTCTCCAGTACTGGGTTCCTGCTTGGGTGCATTCGCTGCCGGGCCAGTAGGACAGAAATAAATAGGAAGACATTAAAACCAACCCAGCAACAACGCGTCTTACCTTTTCAAGGACTGCTACAGTTCATGTTCACACCTGGATCCCTTAAGGTCCGGGCTAGCCTGACTAACGACTAGTGTGCGTCTGTAAGCATTTCTTTCTACCTTCACGGTTGATAATGTGACATTAAAGACCTCGAATCAGGGATAAACTTCAACTTGAAAATCTATTTTTCACACAACTTCACCTTTTTTCTGGAGCTATTTCTGATTATGGATAGAAAATAACGAGCCTCATCAGTCCCTGTCAGAAGCATTATGATTCCAAAAGGCACTCTCAAAAGTCCACATTCACAAAATTAGGTTTACATTTTTAATAATAAACTTTTTGGGGTTTTGGGGGGTAAAATCTATCAAACCTTCAGGTTCATGCTCATTACATCAATATGACCTTTTAATGAAGCTGTTCCAGCCCAACTACATCACTGTAGGTAAGAAAATTAGCGTATTCTCTTCACTGATGAAATAATAAAAATCAATAAAATCAAAAATCAACCGCACTGACCTGCAGATGGTCAGTCTTTATAAACCCGTGCTCTGCAGCCAAACATTGATCAAATCTTCACAACCTTACAACTTTACATTTTACTGGAGATCCCAACGTTTCTGGAGATACCAAATGTGTCGGCTTGAATTTTTCTTATGTGTATAAAAAGGCTATTTAAGACATATGATTTTTCCATTATACAGAATGATGAAACCATTAAAACATGGTGGGTTTGAATATTTATAGAATATACAGTAATATGATACAGTCAGAAAGTGTGGAATAAGATTATCTTAAGCTGTTTAAGGGGGAAGCCTGTATATTACCACCTTATGAGTGCAGCAATAAAAAGTGACAATATGAGTGTTGATGGTTGATGGCACTAGAAACAAGATGTGAACCCAACAAGAACGGGCATTAAGATTTCATTTCAGTCTCACCAGGTATTTGTGTCACTTAACTGAAGCTCAGGAAACACAAGCTATAACACAATATTACCATCTATAAAAATGACAGAGGTATAGAGCAAACCGTGTTAACTTTGGGGAAGTTGAGGAAAAATCTCTTTGGCAAGAAACTCATGAGTGGCACTCACCTACAGTCATCCTGGCAAACACATCTGGGAAGTTCTTCTCAAGCCACTGCCTACATTTGGCTGGCTCAGGCATGTACTCACAGTACTGCAGACACGACCACAGTGTTATATTCAGTTACAACTCAAAGAGCAGCATATTGGTGAGTGCTTTAACAGCAACAGAATCGCCAAATTGTTTAATAATTAAACTTACCTCTGTAGGCAGAGAGCACACTGCAGAGAGAGAGAGAAAGAGAGAAAATAGTCACATTTCGAAAAGACGTCACAGTTAAATGTTGTAAAGATGCCAAACTCAGTAAAAGGTTATCCACTGTACCTCCACAATAAAGAACTTTCAGTGGGTACTTTGAATCACTGTCAACTGTCCCATGCTCTGATCTGCTTTCCAAAGAACCTGATTCCATCTCAGTAGTAGCCATCACAAATTATCTGAATAAAAGACAGAGAAATGGACACAAACATTTAAGGCACGAGACACATTTACATATACTGTATAAATAGGGCACGACAAGTTTATTCATACAGGTTCAAATCGAGCAAGAAAACAAATAATTAATGAAAAATAAGGTGCTGGTAGAGAGAAAAAAGCCCAGATAGCCTTATTAATTACCTATATCTGAATTATTTCAATTTAGGCACTATATCATGAGGAATACAACTAATAATTATTTTCAATACCAATTAATCTGCTGACTATTTTCTGTCATGTCATAAAGTAGCAAAGATACCAATCACTGTATATAAGAATCTCCTCAAACATTTACCTTAGAACTGACTCCATTTGTCTATTTTCATATTCTGACAACTAGGATCAAAAGATCCACCAGATAATGAAGTATCGTTTGGACTGATTTAAGTGTCTGTCAGTGTAGTGCACGCATATAGGGCTGCCACAGGACATTGTTTTATTATCAATTAATATTTTGATTATTTTGTCGAGTCATCAAAGGTTTTTTTCTTTAAAGAAAGTCAGAATAGGGCAAAATGCACATCACGATTTTCAAAGCTTACATTATCATATTCAAAAATTGCTTTTTTGGTCCAACTGACAGATCAAAACTCAAATATATTCAGTTTACTGTCGCATTTGACAGAGAAAAGGCATGAAATGCAAATTTGAGATGCTGTGACTAACAAATGTTTGGCTTTTTTTTGCATTAAAATAAATGAATCATTGTTCATTTAACAAAATAACGACAGATTAATCTTCTGTCCATCGATAAATCGTCGCAATTCTGAGTTTTTGTAGAGAAAAGATTTTGTGAATAGTTGTGAAAAACACAGATCAATTTGAAACATGAGAGGGGAATCTAAATAAAGTTAGAATAAAAGCTTAACGCCATCACTTCACACAAAAAGTGATTTGTTATTATCGGATTTGTTATCATCAGACTCTACTGCAGTCATGAGTGAACGAGGCTCCTGCAAATATTTCATCATGCTAGCATGCTCTGCCAACACGGCTCGTACCTTTATCTGACAGATAGATGAGTAGCAGCTAAATAACACCATAAAACACAACTGAAATACTTCGCATGTCGGTCTCACAGGCCTTCATTTAACTTAAAACTACAGTAAATCGTTAAATAGCTGGTTAGAAAGCATCAAGTCATAACTAGCCTCAGCTGGCTAACATGCGGCTGTTTATAAAAATCGTTTAGCCTAAATTCTTTTCATTAATATGATTTAAATTTCTCTATTATTGCAGGTCCCATCTGTGTACAGACAAACTAAACTGTACCTTGCTGAAAACAAAGATTCTCCGAATTTAGTGTCAGTGGTTTCATTCATCAGGTAACGTTGAGTCACCCAGCTGTCACCGTTAGTGGGCATTAGCTTAGCAGGCTAGCTAAGCTAACGCACCGCTAAATGGACAGGCTCTGCTGCTCTAGAACTGGATGAAGACACAAGAAATGTCGAGTTACATACCCCGCAAAAGATACTCTAAAACTGTTGTCTGTTCAGTAAAGCCGTTCGCATTATTAACGTTAGTCTGACTTTTAGAAAATCATTCTTATGGATTGAGGTTTAGTTGGCGTACTTTGAGCACGCCTTGTAGCGCTCCTTGTTCTGGTCGTTGTAGAGGTCGATACGCTGCGCTGACGTTCGACAGCGCCCCCTAGTGTTCCGGAGAGCTGTTTTTAAAAATGTATTCAAATTCAAACTGAGAGTGACAAAGAATTTGAAAAGAAAAACATGAGACCAAAGGAAAGAAAAATGGAAATAAGTAGAAAAAAAATATTCAAACATCAAGATAACACAAAATATTAATTATTGAGTTAAATAATTAAGAAGTTATTGGTGGGAAAGACATCAATATCGGCCCTTGCATTAAGTATAATTCTTCTGCAGTTGTTCACGTTGTATAATGAAAAATGCCAGTTTAGGGGTTACTGCCTAATTTCATTGTCCTACTTGTGCTGAATGTAAATGTATGTTGACGTTTGTGAGCTTGTTCTTCATTAGCCAATGCTCTTTGCGTGTGTTATTGTCCCACTGAATGAAGACATGCAATTCAATTCAGCGCACATAAGCGTCAATTTGTTCCATTATCCAATTTGTACAATAAAAATTGAACAAGAAAGTCGAGAATTTACATTTCTTATTGCTGTGCCCTAGAACAGATTGATTATACTTCCGGAGTCTGTTTTTCTACTGTATTAGTTCATCATTTGCACCAAATAGCACTTAATGTGGGGGGTTCAATTAAAAAGTGCATTCAACATTTTCATTTGTCACTTATGACATTTAATTGACATTTTAATGGAATATATGGAATACACAACTGTTGACACATAAAGTCAGTGCCCTTGTGTTGTCTATGGAGGATTTGAGGATTCTGTAATTTCTAGCTTTAAGACAGATAATACAGACTTAACTGTCCTTGGGCAGGGGAATAACATATGTGACATTTAAGCCTTTTATTTAGTTAAAATTGCTTTCAAATGAATGAATATTAATGAATGTTGTGATTATTCATTAGTATTTTGAACTTCACACAAAGCTGCTGTTGGACTTTTACCTTCACTTCCCGCTGCAGTTCATGGCTTTTAGCCACAGTTTATGAATTTTGACAATCCTTTATGGATTTTGTGTCACTTGCAGCTAGACTTCATGTTTGCTGGTTCACTCTTAAGGAGATACCCTGCTGAATTCCATTCAGTGTTTTTAATGGCTCCTTTTATTCTCCTGTGTAAATGAAACTGAGCGATACCAGAGCTGCTATGGAGCAATATGTGAGGCTACATGGGAAAGTGGTCTCAATCTTTTGGACACCACTGTATATAAACTAACACTATACTGAGAGGTGTTCCTAATATTTTCTCCATCCCATTTATAGGAATTAGATTTGACAAAATATTAGGAACACTTCTCAGTATATCCCAGTACACTTAAACATTACCACAATAACAGTTACAGCCTCCACAATGAACATTAAAATAAACCAACACTTCTCAAACAGATTCAGTAAATACTGAACATTATAATCCTCATGAAGGAGGATTTACTGTAGGCCTGTTCCATTAAACTGCATTAGTTTCATCCAGGTTCACCCAATACATATATATGAATTAAAACTAAAAATCAAGGACACTTACAAATGCTAAAACAAATCAGCCCTTTATTTAAAGTTTTCCCAATATACAGTTTCAGCCTACATTCCTGTAGGCTCTGGTCCTGGGTACAGGTAGTCCAGGCAGAGGAGGTGGATGAACAGAAGAGGGGAGTGGTGCTGGAGCGAGGGGAGGACCAACAGCACTGGATGAGGGGCCGTGCTGTTCATCGTCTGGAGGAGGAGGAGGAGGAGACAGACCCCTGCTGGAGGGCCCAGGCTGCTCGTCTGGGACATTGAAATGAAAGTGGCTGTCCTTGTCCCACCTGTACCAAGGACAGACCCTTTGCTGAAGGGAGAGTCTGGCCAGCACCTGTTCTTCCCCGTCGCTGCCTTGAACTGTCACCTGGGCAGCCTCTACTGGTATCTGGGAGGGAAGACAACAAGCAGCACCAGCAAGCTTCTTTGTCACCTGGAGAGAGAGAGAGAGACAGAGAGAGGTTTCAAATGTTAATGTTAATATTTGTGTGTGAATTTAGTACACACACAGCAGTGGTGTGAAAGCAGCTGTAAGAACATAAACTCTGCCTGAATTACACCTCATCCTAGAGAAACTCCCTGGTAGGAAGCACCTGTTGGGAAAGAATACTAGAGATGGCTGTTGGACAGATCAATCAGTTAGACATACAGTGCATTTAGAAAGTTCTCACTTTCATTCATCAATGAACAATGCCAGCAAGCTAGCTGCTAATGCTAGCTACTAATGCTAATCCTAACCCCCCCCCTTGTCATTTTGATATTTCATAATGAAATCGTTAAATGCAATCATCAATGAGCAATGCCAGCAAGCTAGCTGCTAATACTAATGCTAGCGCTAATGAAAATGGGGGGCAGCTCTAAGTACTATACATGCACATGTTCATTGCTGCCATTATCATCATTATCATTTATTGCAATTATAATATATCATTGTTAGCATTATAATTATTATCAATGCTCATTATCATTGTTATTTTTACAATTATAATTATTATTTTACTATTATTGTCATTATTATTATATACAATCACAAACAAAATATCACTTTATATACACTGTCACTTGTCTATCGTGCTTCATGGTTGAAATGTCTTCTATGTCACCTTCTGTTTGTCCATTTGTCACCAATCAAGATACAAAAAATGCTAATGCTAGCGATCCCCCCACTTGTTATTTAGTATTCTTATGAAATTGTTAAATTCATTCATCAATGAACAATGCCAGCAAGCTAGCTGCTAGTGCTAGCAAGCTAGCCCCCCCCCCCCGTGTTTTAAATTTAAATTCAGGTGTGAAAATAGGATCTAAATAATTGTAACCTCAGCGTCATACACTTGCAGATTTATGAAGACAAGGGCATACTGCAGGATACATGGGTGGGCGTTGGCAGGATATGGCAGCATGAGGAAAGAATGACGACATCATCACAAAGGCAGTCTCAGAAATTGAGGTTTATTGCCAGGTAGATTTTCACTTACAAGATATTTGGCTTGGTGTAATATCCAATTAACATGTTCATAGGAAATAAAAAAATTATGCAACACTCAAATATAAATATACATTGATATATAAAAAAAACACAATGAAAACAATACTACACAACTATGTACAAAAGTGTTTTAAAAATAAAATGTTATTTTCATTTTCATTTTTACCCCGGAAGAACGTGGTGACATGTAAATGTAAATGCAATAGATGTTTTGCAAATTGCATTTAAAGATTGTCCATCATAGACCAGGTTAAGACTTTGAAAATGAAATGTCAAATGCTCTTTTCATTTTCATTTTCAAATTGTTAAAAAAAATGCATTTTAATTGTGACCTGAATATTGCTTGCCTATTTGTAAAATTAGGTTAAATTGTTTATATTGCATTTTAATTTTCAAATTTGAATTCACATTTGAATATTGTCCACCGTGCAGCAGGGTATGACTTTGAAAATGAAATGTCAACAGCTTTTCCATTTCATTTTAATATTGTCCTAGATTGCCTGTGCAAGTACGTGAAAATGAAAATGCAAATTGGTTTATTAAAATTAAAATGCTATTGTGGGATTACATTATCATTTGAATATGGTCCCCAATAGGCTTCCATACAGTACAGCCCTTGAGTACTTACTCGGTATTTTGTAATGAACCCAGAAGTTGCCTTTCGTTGAACTATTGCGCATGCGTGTTTCGTGTCGGCCCCGTCGCTCCGCCATCTTTGTCGGCTACCCCATTGTTCACCGTGGAGATAACAGCGGCGCTAAATCAGTTCATACTGCGCAATAAAATAACTTGACGGTGTCACAGGCAGCTGCCCGCGACAGTCGTGGATTTGCTCTCAGGGTTGCGACTTGTTCTCGGCCAGCAAGTTAAACAGAATGGACGATGACCAGCCCAAAACCCTGTAAGTGTGTGTGTGTGTGTGTGTGTGTGTCTGCGTTACCGTTAGCTAAACACTTGTACTCGTCACGTAACAGTCAGTGGCAGCTTGTTTTCCCCAGACTGAACTCCATTCACAAAACGTCCTTTTCTCTGGTGTGCACGGATTGAACGTTTAAACTCATTAGAAATTCCCCAGTTTAATGTTTTTGTGCGGTCTACACAATCTAACACGACTTGTAAAATTGAAACACATTGCAATGAGCTAACTGTTGGTCAATTCTCCTCATTGTTTGTCACCCCAGCAGGGTTTAACGCTAGCTAGCTAGCTAGCTAATTCCAGAAAAATCGCAAATCTCAATCTAAAAAAACGCATGGGTTCACACTGCTATCTTTAAAAAAAAAAAATAAAAAAAAAGTCAAATGTAAAATGTTTGTTTGTTATTCAAGTAAATGCGGTGTGCTGTGTTTTATGTATGCCGAATGAAAGAAAAAGACTAGCCAAAGATTAGTCAAATGTATCAAGACTGACGATGAGCGGAGCATTAAACTACCATCTTTTTCAATGGAGTTTGGTGTGTCACCTCCTAAACGTTAGTTGGGCGATAGAATCATTATTGCCTAGGCCTTGGAACATATTTGTATGTATAGTTTTGTTACCAGCAACCTCGCTAAATGTTATCATAGGTCAATACTGATGTTAATTTTGGTTTTGTGTTATTTTTATTACCTGCCTAAGATTAACTCAATTCTATTTAAAGCCAGTAGTGAGGTAAAGCAAGGTCAGTAGCTGAGATCTCAATAATAATACTTATCCCCAGCTGCTCTCTATATTTGGTTGAAGAGCTGATTAGTACACACACAAGCATTTGCCATAAACAGCCTTGAGATTTCATTGTTTTGAGACAAGATCTTTTCATGCATGAAATTTGCATATTGCTGTATGCTTGTAGGTGTTTTATTGTTGTTTGTTTGTTTGTTTGTTTGTTTGTGTGTGTGTGGTTTTGGCATTTTTGTAAATACACAGGTGTCTCATGATAACATTCTAGTTTCAGCTAATGATTCTGTTCATTATCAATTTAAATTGATGATTATTTGTTTGATTGTTTTGTTTATGAAAGGCTGAAAAATAGCATATAATCACCGTTATAACTTCCCCACAGACCAAGGTGACATATTCAGATGTCTTGTTCTGTCTTTACAGTTGTCCAACATCTAAACATATCTAGTTTTCTATCGTGTATGGCAAAGAAAATAACCAAATCCTCACATGTGGGAAGTTAGAAACAGCAAATGTCAGTTATTTTACTTAAAAAAAAAAAAAAAAAAAAGATGATTGTTTAACGATCTAAATAGTTGCAGATTAATTTTCTGAAAATTGACTAGTTGAGTCGTTTTGTCTATAAAATATCAGATGAATTGTGAAAATGCCCATTACATTTTCAAAGAGAGTCTGTGTTGAGGTCACATAATAATCCCCTATAATCAGTTTTGAATATATAACAGAAAACTAGCAAATACATTGAAGAGGCTGAATTCAGTGGATTCTTTGCATTTTATTTAAAAAATGCAAAGAATCCATGGCTTAAACAAATAATCAATCATCAAAATAGTTGCAGATTCATTTTCTGTCAACTGACTAATCAATAAATTGTTGCAGCCGTGTAATAGTGTTTTTATATTGTGGTATTGTTACTTAAATGAAAGATCTCAATACTTCTTCCACCACTTATTTTTATACTACCTTACATGCTTAACAAAACCTGCACTACCTACACACAAGGGAGGCAACCACCCCTATACCCCTAGTGATTTAGACAGAGACAATTCCTGCTTGTCGCTGTGCCCATAGTCCTCTGTTGATTGTAAATTCTTTTTTCTCTCCCAGGCAGGATTTTCAAACATGGAAACATTATGAGTAATATGCAACGTCTGTTTTCTGTCCATGTTTGTTTGTATTTAGGTATGTGGGGAATCTGTCCCGGGACGTAACAGAGGCCCTCATCTTGGAGTTGTTTGGCCAGATTGGACCCTGCAAGAGCTGTAAAATGATAGTAGATGTGAGTCGTACTTTTCTTACATGAGAAAATGTTTTTTCTGAGAATTCATAGATAAACACCTTGCTTCCCGCCCTTGTGATCTGATATAGTTATTTGTTTCCTCTGCTGTCCATCCTGTTGATCCACATCTATTTTTCAGCAGTAGAGCCGGACCAATAGAGGATATTTGGAGGTTTAATGATAACACTATACTGGCTGATATTCATTTCCTAACACAAACACATATCATAAACAAAAATTTTTGACCAGGATCCATTACATTTACTTATTGAGGGGGGGCATGGGGAGTGACTGAATTAGCTTTCCTGTCCGTTACTTGTCTCTGCTGGTCTACCAATCTCTCTAAGATTTAGTTTTATATATTTTGCACAATTTGACAAAGAACACAAGAGTGTAGGGAGAGGCTTATTGAAAGTCTCCACCTAAGTATGTAGAAATATCACACAATTATAAAAATACAAGAAAATAACGTGACTACATAAAAATGATGAGAAACGAATAGATTCAAAATATATATAATAGAATTAACATAATTATTAACAATAATATCAAAATAAGAGCAGAGAATGTGAGACTGATGTGTGTGCAGTATGAGCAAAACAACAACATGACCATTTTTACTTTCCATTATTTGAATTTGTCGTTGCGTATCATCCGTTATGAACACTGATATTAATTTATCTGCAATGAGCTTAAATCGATGCATCAGTCCAGATCTATCCACAGCCTCCCATTTTAATACCAAATGATGATGTCATTACATTTGCTAAGGCTTGTATAACAGCCACAGTGACTTAATCTTTGTGTTTCCTGTACACTCCAGACAGCAGGTCATGATCCGTACTGCTTTGTGGAGTTCTATGAGCATAGACATGCCACTGCCACAATCGCAGCCATGAATGGTCGGAAAATACTGGGTAAGGTAAGCTATCATATCTCCTGGGTGAGTCAACTAGGGCAAAGCTGGGTGGGCAGGGTTGAAATGAAGTGGCTGAAAAAACCTGTATCTTATTAAACCTTATCTTACTTCCCTCTTCCACTCCACTTAATTTGTTTTATTCCCCCGTGCACATTTATTCTTTTGTGCACACTCTGTAATGACCGGGGTGGGAACACCAGACACTGATCTCTGTAATCTTACTGCTGTGAAGAATCCTGAGAACATCGAATCTAAATACTCACTGTGAGATTTTGGTTTTGTGTGTAACTGTTCACTGGTTTCTTGCAGTATTAACACATTCAGAAAGACCATGTCTTAGATTTAAAAACACAAAAGTAATTACATAGACCACTTACTAGATCATTTAATGTATTCTGCCTTTAGATGCGTTTATTATCCCTCACAGTTGAAGGTGTAGGGGACTTAAAGATAGTAAAAAGTGCTGTTGCTTTATTCCTCTACAAAAGGAAAGGAAAAACAAATTGTTAGGCTTTATACAATAACATCCAGACTAATGATTAAATATCGAGTATTGATTTTTAGTAATATTGTCAAAAAAACAATGTTTCCATTTTTACAGTCTGTTTTGCCGTCTAGGGTCTTTTTTTTTATTGGGCTACAACTAATTATTGTCATTATTGATTAATCTGTCGGTTATTTTCCCAATTCATCCTTTGTTTGATCTGTAATATGTCATGAATTTGTGGAAAAGGCATAACTTCATTCAGATGATGTTGTTTTGTCTGATCAACAGTTCAAAACACCAAAATATTTAGTTAAATATCAGAGAAAAGTAAGAAACCCAACACATTGAAGAAGCTGCAACCAGTGAATATTTGGGCATTTTGAGTTTAATTTTCTGTTAATCAACTTATCATTTAATCAACAACTTGTTTTCTTTGTTTACACATTTGATCAGGGGTATTTTTTTTAAAGCCTCAATTAATTGATTGCCCACATGTTGTGTGACGTTAGGGTCAGTTGTCACCACTGCACCCAGCTGTAACAAATGCATTTAATATTCAGATTCAGAGGCGTTGATTCAACTGTCTGATCATTTTGGAGGCTGTAGTTTTGTTCTGACCAGGTGTACCTAATAAACTGGTAACTGAGTGTCTAGTTTGCAGATTTTTGTAAGAGATAACATCACAGGCGAAACTAATACACTGAGAACTCAGGTGTACAGGTGTAATTCAGTTTCAGTTTTGTTTTTTTTTGTTTTTTTGTCACTTCATGCTCCATGCTGTCTCTCCTTTTTAATCAAGTTTTTCCTTGAGTGAGTTTGCCATGTGTGTGTGAATTAATTTAACAAGGCCCTGCTGCTGTGTAATCATGCTACATGTAACATTCTCTGATCTACTTTAACTGATGCTCTTCTGTCCCCCTACATCTTTACTGCTGTGTGTTCTTTTGCAAAGTTATTTCCACATAGAATCCACATAAGAGCAACTTCAAGAAAAATACATTCAGTTGAAAATATTTTATCCTCAACAGGTATTGAAGGACCATTTGAGGAGTATAACAAGTTCGTAAAAATCACTTGTTTGTAAGTCCCTTGTTATTTGGACCTTACTTCCTTCAGTTTTGCTCCAAATTTTTAATAGACTGAGAGTGAAATGTTCCTGATTGTGAAGGTGAAATCTTGATATTCTCCACTGTATTTTACTGTTTAATTAATTAATGCAAAGGTATGTAAAATTAGATAATGATCAATTTGTAGTGGTGGTTTTAAGAACCCAAGTGTGACATACAGAGACCACCTTTATTAAAAAAAAAGTTCTCAATCACAAAATATGACCTAAGTAAAAGTGGTGTGTGACAAAACCTCTAATCAAAGAAAAAGCACCTTCCTTGCCTCTGCAGCCGTGCTTCACGTCTCACCTTTGTCTTCTTCCTCGCTCTCTACATCTGTCTCTCTTGCAGGAGGTCAAGGTCAACTGGGCCACGACGCCAACCAGCCAAAAGAAAGACACAAGCAGTAAGTAGTTCATCTTGTGATTACACTGTAAATAATAATGTAACCAAGTTTGTATGTGTAATATATGTGCAATTTACATATATATATATATATATACTTTTTTTTCTTAAGTCTGTATGTACTTGTTTTCTCTTTCTCTGTTGTTGTTTTAAAATGATTCATGTGGTGGTTTATTCTGTTTAGTTTTAACTTCTTGTTTATAGGCGGGTGGGGGGAGGTATGTATGTTTTACAGGGTTGGGAGTGTTATGTTCTGGTGGTTGCTTTGTATGTACGGATGTGTATGTTATACAAGCATGAGTACACGCATTCACGTGTTGTTCTGAAATAAATAAAGGTATTGTTAAAAAAATAGAAATGTAAACAAAAGAATTTACTGTGTTAAATGATTGTATGAACTACAATGTGAATGTTTTTTCTCAGGTCACTTCCATGTCTTTGTTGGAGATCTAAGTCCTGAAATCACCACAGATGACATAAAAGCAGCTTTTGCTCCATTTGGGAAAATATCGTAAGTGTATTCTCGTGATTATTAGTCTGTGCAAGTCTGTGTTTTTGTATTTATGTTTTTTTTTATTTTCAACAAATCCCACAAAAAGACGTGTTAGTCTGGATTTAAATACTTTACAACTTCTCAACTCTGTCTGTACCTGTCATCCCCACACCTGCTGGTTTCTAATGAAGACATAAATGTTAGAAAAAACACAAATAAATAGTTCCATTTAAAAAATGAAAATAAAAATCATAAGGCACAGTAATTTACTAAAACAGCAAAATGCTACTCAGATAATATAAGTAGTGAATTCACTTGGGACTATTTGCAGCGGTAGATTCAGGGTGTTTTTTCCACTTGGTCCCTTTCAGCCTTCAAAACAAACTCAGAGCGATTAGTCAGCATTTTTGTGCACATGTGAACTAAGCATCATCATCATTATTATTATTATTATTAACATTATTATCATCAAATTGGGTCAGACCCTTTAGAGTGAGTCTCTTTTTTGAAAATGAATTTTCATTCTCGTCATCTTAGTATCATGTCACTCACTCAGTGCATGAATGTGGCTTCATTGATGGGTTTTAATAGTTTTTGGACGACAATGGAGCTTAAGATTAATCAGGCTTTGGATACACACACGATACTTTATTAGTACAATCAATTCATCATCTTTGTTTTCAGTCGTTACATAAAACTCAAATTTTTCCCAGTTAAAGAAGAAGTGAGATGAATAATAATAACGGTGTGTTATATTTGTCCCCAGGGATTGTCGAGTGGTGAAAGACATGGCCACAGGTAAATCTAAAGGCTATGGCTTTGTCTCCTTCTTCAACAAATGGGTAAGTGTGTCTGTGTGTTAGACGACTGAGAAAACATTAGCAGGCTCTGACTGTTGACTTAGTCGAAGCCAGGGTTCACAATGACAAGTTTTTTTTTTTTTTTTTTATAATTGGTGTCGGTGACCCAGGAGTGTGTGCTGTGTGTTTTCCCCCTGTGTGTAATCAGGATGCAGAGAACGCCATACAGCAGATGGGAGGACAGTGGTTGGGAGGCAGGCAGATCAGGACTAACTGGGCCACGAGGAAGCCTGCTCCTAAAACTACGAATGAGAGTAAGTTCACAGTGATTAAATATATATTGACTGATGGACTTTATCTCAGCCAGCTTGACGTGGTGTTCGCTTGTTCTTGTACTCTGTTATAAATCCTTCAGTTTCGTCTCAACTGCTTCACTTTGCTCCAGACTGAAATATCTCAACAACTGCTGGATGGATTGACATTAAATTTGGTACAGATGTTCATGCTCTCTGCGGGATACAAAATAACTTCTGTGGTAAATGACAAGTTCAGTTTAACAAGGTCCAGGACCGGTTTTCTGAAGCAGTATAAACAGTGAAAAGATGGTGTAGATCACTGCCTCTGTTTTACAGCTGATGTTATTTAAATCATTTTTCATTGCACATATTTTCAAACATTAGTGAACACTTTGGTGTCTATCAGAGAGGTTTAAATACATGAGGGAAGTCAAACATGTTCCATGACTAAGCATTAAAGAACAGCTTTGGAAAAAGTGATGAGTTTTAATTGGCTCTTCATGAAATAAGGGGACGATACGATATCAGAGCAAGGCTAAGTGCTGTCCTGAGGCATCACACTCATCCCCTGTGATGGGACTTTTCATATCAAGTTAATTCACTCGGAACATAGCTGAATTTTACATTTGTTTGCTTTTTATTGCAGTTATTGTTGTGTTTTGTATCAACATCTACAAGAAAACTGAAATAAAAACGAGTTTAGCAAAACAGAACCTGCCTGCATTAGAGTTTTATACTTCAAAAGTCAAACTGTTATGCTCCCAATGAATGAAATTTATCATTTGACTTTTGTCTGTGAGGTCAGGGAACCTGCAAGTCTGAAAAGGTGTAAAAAGCATTGATTTCAGTTGCCTTGGAAGGGTTTAAAAAGCCTTGAATTTCATTTATATTTGACTTATATTTGTGTTTTTCTTTCAGCGACCAACACCAAGCAGCTGTCTTTTGATGAGGTGGTGAACCAGTCCAGCCCCAGCAACTGCACCGTCTACTGTGGAGGAGTCACAACAGGTCTCACAGGTGAGTGGGAGACTGTTTGTCCATGAGTATGTATCTGCAGGTTTGGAAGCTCGCAGGTGAAATTAAAACAGTTTTCTCTCTGTTCACAGAGCAAATTATGAGACAGACCTTCTCACCTTTCGGCCAAATAATGGAAATCCGTGTTTTCCCAGACAAAGGCTACTCATTTGTGAGGTAAGGACTTTCTGTTTGACCTGTCATGTTAGCCAGCCATGAATTTATAAAACCTAACGTCTGTGTAGGAAGACTTGATATAAAACGGTCTAATTTCTCCGTTCTGGTCTGTGTGCAGATTCAACTCCCACGAAGCGGCAGCTCATGCCATCGTTTCTGTGAACGGCACATCCATAGAGGGCTATGTTGTCAAGTGTTACTGGGGCAAAGAAACAACAGACATGGTTAGCCCCATTCAGCAGGTACAGATGCCACAGGTAAGAACGAGGATTATCCCCAACACAATAGACTCTGTAGTCATCACCCTGGACACATATCTGCTATCAAGCTTTTTTTCATCTGACTGTGAGGTCGTAACTGTGATGCCATTTGATATTCTGCATCCTAAAATATTCCTCTGCATGTCAGCAGAACACGGTGAGCTTCGCAGCGCAGCCCTACAGTCAGTGGGGTCAGTGGTACAGCAACACGCAGCAGATTGGTCAGTATGTGCCCAATGGATGGCAGGTGCCGAGCTATGGAGTCTACGGACAGACCTGGGATCAGCAGGGCTACAAGTGAGTACCACAGGCGCCCCCCCCCCAGGTCAGAGGAGGTGAAGTGCACATGGAACAATTCTTCTCAAGTCCTCACTTTTAGTCTTTTAATGAAAATGTATATTAGTTTTAAAACTAAAAACGTTTTATACATTTATACGTAGTTTTCCTCCAATGTTTTGCTGCTCCCTCTCGTCTAATTCTCAGCAGATTGTAGATTAATTTAGTGCGTAAATCTGTTTCTTCCAAGAACAGCTAATGTCAGATTATAGATTTCTACAGATTATTGTTACTGACGGAGACGTAACTTTGCAAATTGTTTCTTATTTACAGCAGCTAAATCATCTTCTGAAAAAGAAGTCTTTGCAATAAAACGTCTCCATTTCTCTGTCTTTCACTTTATTGTTGAGTTTCTATCTAGTGGAGGAAATGTAATACATTAAGTCATAGTTGTTGTTTTCAGACATTACTCCTTATTTGGTTTTAGTCTCATTTTCATTGTGGGGGGGAAAAAAAGATGTCAAGAAATATTTTGTGTCACTTATTGTTGATGAAAGTAACACTGCCCTCCAGTGTGGATGTGAAGTTCTACATTGTGGCGTTAGGGCATCATGTAATGTGACAAATAAAAATAACACCAACATAAAACCGCAGAAAAATGTATTACTGAAAAAGCAGGACAGACATGACGGAGCAATAAAAAGAAGCTATAAATATTCTAAATAATTATTATAGGACAGATAATTACCTGTGTAGGTAACATTTAAACAGGTTGTCTCATTTTTCCTGAATGAGCATTTTGGCTGATGAGGGAAAAGTAGACAAACCTGCAGGTGTGTCAATATTTCTTATTTTATTACTCATTATTAAATGAGTAATGCCGTTGGTTTGGCTGTCATTCCCGTTTCCACAGGTAGTTTGCTTTATAATCTACACGAGTGTAGTCACGTGATTATATTAATATTATAGCAGTTGGCCATTCTGAACAGATCCTGATCAAAGGACCAGAAAAGCTTCACAGAAATACACCTGAGGTTCCTCGCTTGAAGCGCCACAGAAATGCATTTAAAGGGCGGGAACATCCTCGATAACGGTGGACCTTGAACCAGCTGTGGGTCACATGCTTGGGGGAAGGGGGGACATAATTATCTAAGTGGACACCACCCACTGTGTCTCTTAATCTGACTGCGCTTGTTGAACTGTTTTGTCTCTGTCTGCTGTTACAGTCATTTACATGCCGGTGCCGGATGGACAGGAGTGGGCGCCGTGAGCAACGGAGGGATGGTGGAGCCCGGGCAGGGAGTCAACGGGACGATGCTAACCAACCAGGCTGGCATGAGCACCGCCGGCTACCACACCCACTGATCACTGATCATAGTAGTCCTCTCTCTTAAGCCTCTGAGGTCACAAGGATGATACTCTGCTGGAGAAGGAGTGCATTAGATGTGCTCTCTCTTGTCTGTTACCACACAAAGTTATTCTCTGTTAGGCTGGTACGCCATTTTATCAGCCTCACCAGCCCATAACCTCACCCACTGCCCAAATCTGCAAGTGTAACAAAAACTATCCACTCCAGAACACGTAAACACTGTTACTACAGCTGTCGCAAATGCACCGTGCATTCCTGGGCCCATTTTATTATTTGGTGTATTTTTCTAATGCCTGCAGATAACTGGCCAAATGTAAATTATAAAACATGGAGATATTTCTAGCACAGCCACGGTTTAGTTTAAAAGGAAGAAACTCATTTAATCTATAGTAAGACACAAGGTTTTGTTTGTTTTCAGCCCCTCAGAGCCAAAGAGCAAGGGCAGAGTTTTATACCAATGTTAAACAATCATACAGGGAGGAGAGGCGAGCAACTTTGCCACAACAGATACTCAATAGTCCATTGTAATGCAACGCAGCCACAAGACGTGTTGAGTGCGGGGTGTGATTTTTATTTTAAATGTTTTCTAAATTGGAACATCTCGCTCTCACTGTTGGTCTGTCCACCTGTTACTAAAGTGAAAACACAAGTCCAAGCAAGTTCTCAGGGTGTTGTAAAGTCATTCTGTGAAATGTAGGGAATCACTGAGTAGAGCTAGGCAGGTTGAGGGAAAGCAGATACCACAAAACAAGTAAAAAAAATATATATATATATATATATATCAGCGTTCCTTCACTTCATCTCCCTGAACGGACTGAACAGACTGAGAGTCCAGTCTGCGGAAAACGAAAATGTGTGTGTGCTTACGTGTGTGCATGAACTGATGCTTTTACACACAAGACAATGTCCAGTTCATCTTCCCCCTGAAACAGAAAGGACTACGCCACCTTGTTTTGCTACAAATATAATAGACAAAGTGTCAGTTTCTTTTTCTTTCTTTCTTTTTTTTTTGTTTTTTTTTTGTTTTGTTTTGTTTTTTTTTTGTTTTGAGCAACTTTAAAATGGTGACATTGTATAAAGAGCTTTTTTTTTTGCCTTTTTGTTGTTTCATTTCGGGACTGTCTTAAAAAGAAATGTTGCAGTGACACCATTGAATCATGTGACGCGTGAATCCTTTTATGTTTGTTTATAAAGCATTAAGTGGCTGTCAACTGTCAACTTTATTTTTTAAATTAGATTTTCAATATCTCAAATAAATCGATTGCAGGGATTACTGCCACTCTTATCTTACTTATAGGCAGACGAATATTGCACAATTACTTAAGGTTATCTTTTCACAAAATTTGAAATACTAGGGTTTTTTTTTTTTTTTTATGTTTTTGCATTCCACCTTATTTTGTAATTTCATTTGGAAGTCTGTTTTTATGTAAATAACCAAACAGTCTGTTCAATTGTACTGAATCTGTATAAAGACAACATGTTAATAAAGGAAGCGAGCTTGCTTCTGGTTGGAGAAATGGATTCCAGAAACAGCTGTTTGACAGTAGCATCCCTGTCCAGTGCTGGTCTGTGTACAGTAGAGACAGTGCAACATTTGATTCTTCCAGAGGCACGGAGGACAAGCAGCATTGCTATGCAATGCAAAAGCCTTTAGATCGACAAGTATTACATAATATATTCTGTTTTAAACCTAAATGACGATTGTTTTTTTTGTTTTTTTTTTGTAGATTAAGAAACAACCTTATAAGGATCAGATTTTTGCACTGTGGCCACCATTATTTTAATATAGTTGAAAAATCCATTGTGTTGCCTTATTATCAGTGAGTTACTTTTAATTTAACCAAAAATCATCCAAGAGTAGGCGGTGCCTAAGAATGTTTTCAACCTATGTTTTGGCGAGGGAAGTTCTGTTGATGCTTCAGTATCATGGTTTGTGTTTTTGCTTTGTCCCATTAAAATGCTGATGCTTAAAACAGCTCACATTTACACTGTTTGCATCTGATCTTTACAACCAGGTGGAAGGTGGAGTAACTTTAGTGTGATTGACTTTAATTCACAGCACACTCCTGCACAGGCAGGGACATCTCCAGCATGTATATTCCACTCCAAAAGATGCTTAGTAATATCTCATTTCCAGTATTGAGTAGAGGACTGCAACTAAAAATAGTTTTCATTACATATTGTTCAGATGGTTATTTAATAGATTTGCAGATTAATCATAATTTGGTTTATGAAATGTTCAAAAATTCCCATCAGGCCCAGGCTGAAGTCCTCGGATGTCTTGTTTTCTTTTACCAAAAAACCCAAAGATACTGACCAAAAGGATTAATATAGATTATGAAAACGTTAGCAGATTTTCTGGCACTGTTAAATATAGGGGACAGCTATTTTAGTTGGTCTTTAGATAGATAAATCCCTTTTATAATACGTAGTGGCTAAAGTTCAGGGGTTCAATATTAATTGGACACTTGGCTACTAAATGTTTGAGAGTTGAGGTGGATTTGTCAGAAATATATCAGAGAGATATCAAAGGTCGGTTTGACAAAATTAAGTTTGGTACATTTAAAAAAGGTCTGCACAGGAACTAGAAAATGGCGAACACATAACGACCACAAAGAGAGTAACTTCGTGGTCGCCTTTCTCATATCAATATGCTTTAATAAAAATTTAAAACCGGAAGTGTTTCAACTGTCTCTAAATTATCTACATACACTTTCAAATCGGCATTTTCTCTCATCTTCTTTATTTTGAAGAACTGAACTGTAGATTTTACTCAGCTGGAAACTTTAATTCTCTTTCTTTCCCCCACGTTTTAAATCGATTTCTGTAAACTCAGTCATCAGTGTACGTGAACTACAGCTCCCATGATTCACCGCTCTCCAGAGCGCCAGAGAACCCATCCTCCCGCCTCCACCCTTTTTTTTTCTTTTTTTCTTTTTTTTTCTGCATCACGTGATCGTCTCCGGCCAATGGGGAGTGTCGTTACAGGCGCAATGCGGTTGTCGGGATGTAAGGAGGAATGGCGACGGTCGAGACGTTTTTGGAGGCCAGAGTCGAGCTGGATTTGACCAAACAGAAGCGGATCACAGGTAGCTGGAACATTTGATTTCAAAAACACACAGTAAGATCATGAGCTAGTCGCGCAGTGACTTCACAGCGAGGAGGTGAAGCACGTAAACGGACGCATGTCGTTTTAATTACAGTCAAATTGTCAGCAAAACTTAAAGAGGGCAGTGGCGTGTTAATTAAAGTTTAATAACATAAAAATAATTTTTAAAAATATATTTTTGAACTTCAGCTTTATTATTATTCCTGCAGGAAATTAGGTTTGCATGCAACACTCAGGCTTAGTGTGCACTGATGACAATGATAACAATAAATAAAGCCATAAGATATACAGTATATATAACAGTAGAAAGTAATTTTCTAAAGTTTTGTGCTTTCTTGTGTATTTCCATTTTATGCTACTTTATACTTCTACATTTCAGAGTGAAATATTTCTAGTCCCCTACATTTGTTTAACAGTTATTAATACTTTTAAAACTAATATTGAACATGCAAATATATGATCAATTTCTAAATTATAATGCACCATCACTACATGATAATGATTTTCATTGTTGATTCATCTGCAGATTATTTTCCAGATCAATTGATTATTTATGTTGGCTATAAAATGTCAGAAAATTGTGAAAAAAGGCCTGTTGTAATTAACTTCAATTCTTCAGATGTGTTGTTTTGTCAGAGTAGCAGAATAAAAATCTAAAGATATTCAGTTTATTATGATTTATGACAAAGAAAGGCATCAAAGTTTCCCATTTGAAAAGCTGGAACCAGCACCTTTACTTATAAAATAACTAAAAGTTAACAAAATACCTAATTTTTTGGTTGATTGGTTAATGGTTGCAGCTCTGTAGATTGTACCCAACAGTATTAAAAAGCATTAACAGCTTTAAAGTGCCACTGACATGTCAGTATAGTAATGATAATGATCCGATACTTAAATATGAGGGAGGCCGTTCTGCATAATGAGTTTACCTTTGATATTTTAAGCCAATTGTGTTACTAATTAGTATTTTATGAACGTAAAGGATCTGAGTGTGTCTTCCACCACTAATATATAAAAAAAAAGAAAAACAAAAAAACAAGAGAATAAGATAAAATAAAACAATGTACCAATAGAAAATAAAAACAGCAGCAGATCAAGCAAAAAAATAGAAACATCCTGCCCATAAAAAGACATACAGAGCTAAACTACATAAAGTGCAGGTGTGTCAGTCTGTGTTACATGAAAAGATCCAGTGTTTCAGTGGCTACAGGAATAAAAGAGCATAAAAGAAGGAGGAGGTCAGACCTAATGATAAACCTACAATAAACAATACAGTAGGTAAGAAACCATGGGTGGGTTACTGAAAAGGCCTACTGGGTACAGGCTGAGGGGCCCGAGGGGTCAGGGGTCCCTGGTTTTCACCTGCAAAATATCCCAGAAAGAGACACAAAACAAGAGTAAAAGTAAACACAAAGTGACAACAAAGAAATCCAAAATGATACAATATCACCACAAAAAGATATAAAACGTCTACAAACTGATGCAAAACAACCACAAACGCCTTTTACATGTCTGCACTGAACACCTTTAAACAATCAATGGAGGTATTTGTAAGTGATGCTGGGCTTGTGTCTTTGGTTTTTGGTCACACCAAGACATAAAATCATCCACATCAGACTCTGCCGTTCTTCTGCCGTCATTTGTGCACAAGATACTCATGATGTTTATGGTTTGTTTTCCCTCTTTGTGAAGGAATCCCGTCACTTCCAGCTGAACTCTCAGTGATAGCGTCCCAGAATGGAGCCTGAGGTGACGGCGTCGTCATCGTCGACGCTGGTCTCGTCCTCCGCTCCGCAGACCTCGACCACTCAGGCCAACCTGGCAGCAAAACAGCGAGACAGCAGGAAGACCACATCCACCACTCCCGCCTTTCTCTCCAACCTGGGGAGGGCCACCCTGCGGGGCATCCGCAAGTGTCCTCAGTGTGGCGTCTACAACGGCACCCGTGGGCTCAGCTGCAAGAACAAGGCCTGTGGGGTGTCCCTCAGAAATGCCTCCGCGGGGGCCAGAAACGGCAAGAAGTGTGCAGTGGAGGTGGTGAAAGTGATAATAGACAGTGAGGAGAGAGGCGGGAAAGAGCGCGAGGGGGGAGGAGTCCTGGGCGGCGGCTCGGGCGGAGGAGTCCAGGTGTTTTCAGTGTGTCACAGAGGAAGAGGAGCCACGTCTACACAGCTGGGCTTCGTTGAGCTGGTCCCCACTGACACCGCCATAGCGACAGGTGACGGCGCCACCCTGCTAACCCGCATCAACCTGGGCCGCTGCTTTTTGCCTTCCTGCAGGCAGGGTCAAAGGTCAAATCAGGGTGAGGCAGAATCGGCGACGGCCAGTTCCAAACAGTCCTCCGACAGCCTCTGCATCCACATCAAGCAGGCCATCGAGTGTCAGAGCCGCGCCACGCCGCTGACCTTAAAGAGCTCCGTCCTGGAGGGGCTGCAGGCCTCCATCCAGGCCAGGGAGGAGCTGTGGAGGCTGGCCACCGAGTCTCCGGGACCCCTGGTGCAGCGCGTTTCAAAAGACACCCTGGTGGTGAAGTGCCACACGGATTCCCATCATCCTCTGGGCCTGCTGCATCTCACTGTGGGTGCAGGTGGACTGTCTGAGGCCTCGAAGAGTGAGAGGAGGGGCAGAGAGACGCAGCAGCAGGGCGTTTTCCACTGCGCCTGTCAGGTCGGCAGCAGCGGCAGAAGAAATAAACCAGGTGCTGATGGAGGAGGCGGAGCCACCGGCTCTCATCCTCCTGCCGGCTCAGCCACGCCGCAACCCTGCCTTCACTTCTACGCCTGTGTGTGTGCCTTTGCCAGCGATGAGAAACTGGCTTCAGAGTTCGCTGCTTTCATCAACTACACCCCCAGTGGTACAGTAACTGAGTCTGTCCCTCTCAACCTGGATTAACAGTTAATACTTTGATATTTTAGGAAATACACTTGTTGCAGGCAAGAAAGCAATAAGCATGTTTCCTAGAATGTCACATTTTTTGGTTCAATAAGGCCGACTGCTCGTGTCTGTCTCTGTGTCTCTGCTTTCAGGTGTGCAGCAGAGTGTTTCCAGTAGAGTAACTGGTCCCAGTGAGAAACCTCTGCAGCAGGCCGAACCAGTCAACTCCCATCACAAAGTGAAGAAACTTCGCCTGGATGAGTCTCTCTCTGGTGGTTTCATCATAACATCTGCTGAAGGATTTAATTACATTTATGGCTCATTAACGCAGGAAGATTCTGCACAGCATGTTTGTCCTTCCTTCTCTCTCTTGTCTTATCTTTTCACAACCTGTCCTTCTTTTCATTTCCTGCCTCTGTGTCGCCCCCTCAGTGGCCTCTGCCTCTGGGGTGGGGAAAGAGGGAGTGTCGGCCTCCGGCCTGAGGAGAGCTGGTCAGAGGAGAACCCCTGGTGCCGGTGGGCCGAAGGCTCCAGGTGCTGCCCCCCCTCCCTGCCTGTCTCACCACTGAGCCCACTCCCTCTCTTGGCCTCTCGTCTCTCTGCTGCCTGAATCTCTCTGTCTGTCACGGAGCCTCACATCGTCTTCGACATCTGCCTCTATCTGTATCATTCCTCTGTCTAATCCTGCAGCACTAATCCTCATCCATTATTGAAGAGTACAGGGTCGCAGTGTGGTGGACACCGAGCATATTTTTATGTTTAATTTGCCCCTGATAAAACCAGGGTGTCTGCAGATCCTGACAAGTCATTGAAAAGCTTTGATTTCAGGCCTTTAATGGCCGTATTAAAAAGTCTTAAAGGTCCCATCCAGTGTAAAGGTCTGTGTCCATGTGTAGTGTGATTATAGATCAGGTCTAGCTTCTATATTAATACTGTGAAAGTATCAAAGCCTCAGTCCACAGAGAAATGCACACAGCCTGTATTCAGAAACTGAGCCTTAAAACCAGCCGTCAGGACTTCCTGTAACTTTGTGATGTCACAACAAAGCAGTCACCAAGCCCCGCCCACCTGGACCCACCATCCAAACCTTGCAGGATTTTGTTTCTCCTAAAATCTGCTCTATTTTTATTGGATCACTCAGAAAACCATCAGCCAATCAGAGGATAGACTCAAAGCCTCCTCTCTTCTGATTGGCTCACCGACCTGTTGTAACTAGAGCTCCAGAGAGAAGCCTGAGAGAGGAGATGTAAAACTACACTGAGATGGTTTTTGGTTCTTTAAAACCACAAATATATCTTCTGATGGATCAACACTTCAAAATAAAAGACAGAAGAATGATTTTAGTGCTTTTTCAAACCTCTGATCTTATATGAAATTAATATATCTACCTTAAATAAATAGGTTATTTTAAATATTCTGTTCATTTATCCATCCATTTTTTACTGCTCATCCAGGTTCAGGTCGTGTTTAATGATTAATTAATTATACTATTTGGAATAATTCATGGCAAATGTGATATCAGTGTCAATAAGTAACTGAAACAGGCACTAAATTGTATCTGTGTGACATTAAAAAGGTTTGAATAACATTTCAACATAACATTTAAAAGCCTTTAAATTGAATTTGACAGGTGAAAGCTAACAGTGTTATGGGCTTAATATCATGGTGGTAGAAACAGAAAAGATTGAGTGATAAGTTTTGTGCTGTTTGATCTAACGTGTGCGTGTGTGTCTCAGGGAACACGCAGGCTGTGGACGAGCGGACTGTCACGCTGGGTTTCCATCAGTGGCTCGCCAGTGTCACGGAGAGGATCCACCAGACGATGCACTACCAGTTTGACGGTAAAGCTAAAGCACATTCATGAGACTAACCAGACGATAAATCAGCTCATCATATCTGTCATTATTAAATGATTTATTTATCGCTGATAAAGTCATTAGTCAGTTTGTTTTCACAGAGCAGGAGGTTTAGACGAGGAAGTCACTCACACCTGCTCCTCTCTGCAGGATGTCGGCTTTAGTTGCTTGTTGCACACAGTAAAAAACGTTGTTGTTGTTGTTGTTGTTGTTGTTTATCCACCAGGGAAACCACAGCCTCTGGTCTACCACATTCCCCAGGAGTTCTTCAACGCGCTGCAGCACCGCCTGTCGCTCGGATCCAAGAAGAGGAGGCTGCCGAACTTCACAACAGGTGGGAGAACCAACTCGTTAAATTATGTCCAACAGAATTTGTAATTAGACCTCATTAGTTTGGTCATTTCTCAACAACAAGTGTGTTCATGGAAATCTAAATCAGACCCAGATTTCTGAGCTAAACCCAGCACCACGCGTTTACACAAGTACTGAAGTGCAGGTTTGAGAAACTTTCACTTTTACCTCTTTTTCCATTTTATGCCTCTTTATATTTTTACTCCACTACATGTGTTCGATTGCTGCAGTAACTAGTAACTTTTCAGATAAAGAGTTTACACAAAAAAACATATAAAGCTTCTAGAATACAACATATTGTCAAGATTAAACCAGAAGCAAACAGATCTGAAATGGGTTTAATTAAAAAAACTGTTAAAAGTAAAATTATTCAGCATTTCACAGAAACATCAGTGATTAGGGAAAAAAAATTAAATAAATAACTTTATTTATAGAGCACTATTCATACAAGAGATGTCGCTCAAGTAGTACAATGACTGAGGGCGGATTGAAGGACAGTCAAATAGACAATAGAAAGATGGAAGATGATGAAATATGTAAATGAAAATAAAAACAGAAACAGGTTGCAGCAGAATTGTGTTTTTTCTTCTTCCCTCTCACATTAATCACCTCATGACCCCTCAGATTTATCTTGGGCCCCTTTGAAGGAGCCCTGACCCTTAGGTTGGGAACCAGTGGACTTCACTCCGGAGCTGAAGTATTTAAAATCAGCTGCAGCTCCAACACAGTCGTTTGACAGTGTTGTATTGGTGCTTTCACACAAGAGCAGGATCTGACTCTCTTGTTCTCTCTCTCTCTTTGTCACTTTGTCAGCGTTTGTGAGAAACGACGGACTTCCTCTCGGCTCGTTCTCCAAGTACACCTGGCACATCACCAACCTCATGCAGGTCAAACGCATCTTCGACACTCCAGAGGTAAAAACACTCTCCCCGTCGCTCTCATGACACGCTTTAGTTTCCACTGAGGTCGATTTCAGAATCAAAACAAATCATTTTCCAAATCCTATTTGACTTTCACGATCTCCCGTCTTTATATATTTTCCCCAGTTACAGAGAAATAGCCTCGCAGTTGCAGAGTAGTGGCTGAGAACCCTTCCTCTCCCAACATCCTTTTTCTTTTTCCCTTTGTTTTAAACGATATATGTCCAATAGAAGTTCCCAGAACTATTTTACAATCAGAGAAAGGGATGTGTATTAACCCAGGTGAGCATAAACATGTTGGGAGACAGTCCAGTAAGTTTCAAGACCAACAGACAAACAACTAAGAGACAATTCATCTGTTGACTGCATCAGTTGTGGCCGTGACCGCTGTACATGGGAAACACATTTTGACCGATCAGGTTGATTTTCAGAGTCAAACTGAAACTGAAATCCAGAGAGAACACCTGAGCTGATGAAATATTTACATTTATTACTGTGCAGTTTGTTGAATTGTATTGCAATATATCATTTTTTCCACCTCATTTATATCAATGAGTGTAGGCTAAATCACCTGTATCAGCTGCCACGTGATTGGCTGATTGGATAATTGCATGAATAAGCAGGTGCACAGGTGTTCCTAATAAAGTGCTCTGTGAGTGTGGTCATGTTCTGACCTCTTCGTCTCTCTCTCTCCACCTCACGTCTGTCCACCAGTTGCCTCTGGAGGTCTCTCAGAGTTTTGTAAAAAACGTCGACGGCTCGTATTCACGTTTCCGCTGCCCCGAGCCGCCGCCTGAACCAGAGCTACCAGACGGATACAGGACAGATCGGCCACAGGCCATCCGACCCATGGAGCTCCGCACCTTCCTCAAAGTCGGTGAGTGGCGGAGTGTTTTCAGCCGTGAAGCCGTTGCGCGGAGCTGTACGTGTTTACGCTGCTGTATCTCTGGCAGGACCAGGCACGGCCGACCAGAAGGAGGCCAGTCCGTTCGTGATCGAGTGGATCCCGGACGTTCTCCCCCGCTGTCAGATGGGAGAGCTCAGGATCGGCTTTGAGTTCGGCCACCAGCAGAGCGGTCAGCCGGAGCACTGTGACAAAACGAGCGTGGCGGAGAAAGGGGGTCGGAACAAGCCGGACTCCACCCAATCCAAACACACGAAGGCTGTTGAAATCCTTCAGGTGGTTGTTTAAAGGCTCTTCAGTCTCTTCCTCATCATCAATCATTGATTTTTAACTTCAACACTTGGTCATTGAGACGTTTCTGATAAGGATTGATATTTCTCATTGACATATACAGTGGGACTCACCCATATGTCCATGTTACATATGCAGTGTTTGGATAATCAATAACCACGTCCATTATACAGTATAATATTGACCAGTACTCATGTTAATGCCTTTTCCTTAATACTAAATATGCACACAGTATCACACAGTAAAAACAAAACAAAAAAGGAGGTATATTTTTAAATATACAATATATATATATTTTTATAGCAAATTAGCAAAACATTTTTGACAAATCATACAACCAGTTAAGAGCATTTTAAAAACAATCATGTAAAATTAATGGAAATAGATGTTCATCCATTTCCTGACTTTTCCCAAAGGTGTGTTTAAATCTTCAGAGAAGGTTTTTTTTTTTTTGTCTCGTTTGTTGTGCAGTGTAAACACTGATAAAATAAAATAAAATAATCCACATTTAATGGATAAAACGCTCTTTACTGTGCAGTGGTGGAAATTATATTGAGTATTTCCATTTAATGCTGCTGTATTCTTCCACTCCACTGCGATTTAGAGGGAAATATTTAGATTTTTACTCCACTACATTTACCAGTCAGCTATTGTTACTTTAAAGATAAACTTTAAATTAAAAAAAAATATAAGATAAACTCATAAAATACTCAGAGCCTCCTCTCTTCTGATTGGCTCACCGACCTGTTGTTGTGAATAAGTCCTGTAGGTATTAAACAGGGAAATTAATTGTTTAATCTTAATGCAAACTGAATTAATCTGATTATCCCAATTTATCAAATAAAACATAAGGACATTTTGTCAATGAGACTTATATATATAAGAATTAGATTGACATGATAGTGGATACCATGAAATTATATTTATTGACATTTAAATAAAGTTTTGGTTGTATGTAACATTTTCCTGGCTCTTATTACAGTGGAAGTACTAAATGTGACCAGCAGGTGGAGGCATACACCTGCCTTCACCAACAGGGGACCGGCCTGACAAAGCTTTTCCAGCAAACACAAGTGGAGGAAGTGGAATATCTGAAAAGACTATTGAAACTGCCTTACTTTGAGGAAATCAGTGTAACCGGTGTGTCGCTGAGCTCTGCTTCTGTGTCACAAAATGTTCTAATATGGAGGAAAATGAGGTGTATAACTGCATTTCATAATTTGGCTGGATCTGTCTTCCTGCCTTCTGGGCATCACAAAGCAGGAATTACACACTCGCTGTGAGATGTATCGCTGGAAACATCACACACGCTTCCCAAATGTGTCCAAATGTTCATGAATTAATTAAGATTACAAGTTAATGCCGTGAGAACATCACGCCAATTTATACGCACTGCTCAGAATAGCAGCTTGCACACTGTGTATCTACATCAGGGGTGTAGGCGTATGAAAACAGTGCCAGCCCCCGGCCCTCGTTCCTCCCTCACAGGCCCCCAGGACATCAGTGTGAGTACAGCCTCTGCCTGCACAGGGGGGCCCCGGCTGCCAGACAGCTCTGAGCCACACATTTAGCTGTTTGTGTAGCCTGTCAGTCACAGCGAGGGGAGACGCATCAATCCTGCTCCTGGAACGAACAGCAAGCACATTTTGACAGGGAGACTTCCTCTGTCGCCGGAGAGATGTGTTATAGACGGAGACAGCAAAGGCCTGAGAGGGGAGGGAGGGGGTAGAGAGAAAGAGAGAGGAAAGTGGTACAAAAGTTATTAAAGGGTGACCCTGTCTCCTGCAAGAAAACAATCTGTGGCTGGATTATATTCAGGCAACTCACTTTCTGAATAAATGAATGAATGAAGCACTACATTTATTAACAAAGCACACCACTGTCACACCAGAGACCAGGTTTCACATCAACATTAAGTTCATAGACTTCATTTCTCCCATCGACTCATCCCATAGTTTTTACTCCGACAGTGGGGGTTAAATAAAACACAGTTTACAATTAAAATATGATATTCTTCTGTTTAGGACTCTTAACTTCTCAATGGCATTCATTGATTTTATTTCATTTATTTGTTTATTTGATAGGGACATCACAAAAAGATATAAAATAAAAATAAAAGACAAATTTTGCTGCTGACTGAGTGAAAGATGATCACAGATCTGGTTTGATTTAATGTTTGAGATGTATCTTAAAGGTGGGACACGTAGGACAGTCCCTTGGTGTAAGTAAACCATTCCCATATTTTCTTCCCTTTACTGACAGACTATATAAAAATGCACGTCGACTCCGGGTCTGGAAAATGAAGCCAATGCGGAAGTGCCTTGAACTTGCATTCTATCCAATGACCATCATGGCGACTCCACTGGTTGCAAAAAGAACTCCGATTGTATTGAAGTCTGTGGGGAAATGACCCTATTTGTCACTTACCTCAGTAAACGTTTTCGTTATCAGTTTATGATCTGAATCGCTAATTATACAGCAATACAACATGATGTTCATTTTTCAAATTATGGTCCTATTTAAAAGAAAATAGACGTTAAAGAAGTGTGGGCGTGGCTACTGCGTGATTGCACGCAGGGGGACCTGCCTGTTAATCCGGATATGAGGTCAGAGCGATGTATCGGACGTTTGACTTGTTATTGTGTTTTGAGTTCATCAAAGTTAGCTCCAATATGTTGTTTACCTGTAAATGTCTTGTTCTGTGTTCAGTTGTTCTGAAAGACACTCGGCAGTTCAATTTCTTCCGGTAAGTACATTTTGTTTTAAGCCTATTTTTTGCTAGCCAAAATTAGCTTCCCTGTTAATATCACAGTTTAGGTGAAGATGCACCTTGCTAACCAAGCTATCCAGCTAGTGCTAGCGTTAGCCGATAACGTAGCGATTGCTATGCTAACAGCACCTGGTCCCGCTGGGCAGGTAACCTGTGTCAACCTGGGTTTTCCCGTGAGGTGTTCAGTCAAAACCCAATAAAAAGGTGAATTTAATCGACATTAAGCTAACGACGTTTGGTTTGTTGTGTCTCGCACATGTGACCCAGTTTAAGTGATCTGCATTGGTGTAATGCGCAGCGTTAATGTTAGTTAATACATTTACAGGTTGAATTAAGTACAATACAAGTTAAGATAACGTGACGTATACAAAATGTGTAGACAAATATTCAAATAGTCATATAGAAGATTATCTTAAGTGTTTATCTTTTATTGTGGTGTAAGTGATCTGTGCCAACAGAAGGAGGACCTCATGTACAGAGCAGCCCATTTGTTTCCATTCATCTGGTTGTGGAGAAGGGAGACTGTATGGACATCCTTAGTTCTCTAATGTGCTGTGATGATGATGGTAGAAAACCTCTCCCAGTTCAGCTTCCTCTGATGAAATGACAGACTAACTGCTGATGAGTTTGTTTATTATTCTCTGTCTTCAGTATTCATAGGTTCAGTTTCTTACCTGCAACTTCATATCTGCTGTTGTTGACAGGTGATGGTAGCAACACTTTTAAGATCAGAATTTATAAATATTAAACTGTGATTAAGTGATGGATCAATTCTAGCACTGTC
This sequence comes from Seriola dumerili, assembly GCF_002260705.1. NCBI lineage: Eukaryota > Metazoa > Chordata > Actinopteri > Carangiformes > Carangidae > Seriola > Seriola dumerili. Next base: position 809,458 of record NW_019174302.1, on the reverse strand, counting down.
ACCACCTCCACAGGTGAAAGTATTTACCAATTGATATCAGCATGTTTTTTGATCCTTCATTGTCAGTGTTGTCAGACAACATTGAAACATTTATGTTGTTGATTAAAGCTAACATAGAAAGAGTCACACAAGACCATCGACAAATTTAAAGCAAGAGCTTCATAAATAACTTTATTGGACATTATAAACAACATTAATTTAAACAATTTACAACACTGGAAATTGAATAAAAGAATGTAATAAATTGATTCATTAAATACTGAAGTGTACAATTTACAATGAACTGTAACTTTAAAATCATAAATAAAAAATAACAGTTGTGGATGAAGTTAAAGCTGAATTTCACTGTCATGTAAGTTTACATAACAAAAAGAAGAAGTTTAATCAACAGTGCAACAGAATCTTTAGCAACAAGTATAATCATTATTCATCATGAGTCCTAATGTGTGAGACAGTTAATATTTATTTGCTCCAGTAACAATCTCCCTCTAAATAAGTGATGCTGTTGGAACAGCACACTGATATTAACTATAATGGCTGAGGACTATGAAATATGAACTCTAATGTTTTAAACTATTGACAGTTTGTTACAGCTACAGTGGAGTGGATAAATAGTATTTACTCATATCATGGCAAGAGTACTTGACTTAATGATTTTGAGATTTGGAAACACACTTTTGCACATTTTTGTGCCTTATGGGGATATAGTGGTATAGCTTTATTACAGATCAACTTCTGTTAGGGCATGTACGTGTGTGTGGTTGTGGGGACAAATTTGTGTTTGAAACCAGCAGTGTGAATTTATTTTGGCCAGTCGTGACAGCTTCAAAAGGCTCTTTGAGGGACACCTGCAGTGACTGAGGTCAGTGTCAGGATGAGTCTCTAGGACATGAATGAAACTGAAAGTAACGTCCTTTGCACAGATTGAAACTTGAGGAGTGAAGTACACGCACCAAACAGCGGGAACATTCAAAATTTCTCCAGAAATTTTCTAGTAATTTTAATGTTTTCCTCTACCGGCGCAATCTTCCATGGTTGTGTCATCAGTTCTGCTCGTTCTTCTTCAACTTTCTGCGTGATATAAAAATATGTTCAACTGAGCGGTGCGCAGTCACCTGGGCAGTCACCTGGGTTTTGTCTGTATGCTAATCAGGCTAAACGGATTCCATGACGGGATTGGTCGGAGCAGAAAGGAGGAGCCTCCGACTCCACAGTCGGCTTCTCCTATTGGTGCAGCAATGATCCTGTCAGTCCTCACCACAGCTGCAGCTGTTTAAGCATCAGAGGAAGAAAGTTTAAGAGCCCGGCCCGCACATCATTAGTGGCGGCTGACATGATAGGCAGTTTGCCTCTGTGCCTCCTTTGTGAACATTTGTGTGTAATTTGTGATTTGGTTTGAGATGCTGGTAGTGATTGTTACGGACTGGGCTAGGTTTAAAATTCTGATTGTGCATCACACCCTTAGAAAAAGACTGTTGGACACATTAGGAACAGGGGTGCTGCTTCTTGTGTTTTTGGGTATAACCTGGTTTTATGTTGCTTCCTTTTTCCCCTAGCTGGGTCGTAACATAAAGACTGGCCACATACAGTGACTGGGAAGACATATATACATTTCATATATAGATGCTAGAAACCAACATGACTGCAGTGAACTGAAACCTGGCCCTGTGAGCAGTCCACAGTCAGTAAGTGAAATACTCGGTGAGTTAAATTTCTCAGGCTGTTGTATCTTCTTTGCTTGCAGAAATCAACTACCCGGTACTGGATGTTTGTCTCACAGCATCGGAGGTTTTACTTTCTCAGCCAAGTGGTTCCACAAAGGGTTTGTATCCTGAAGCTTCATGTGAACAGTGCAACATCTACTGGCCTGAATGCAAAATGGGCAAATACAAATGTTTGTACATCACAAATTGAATGTAAGTATAAGGGAAAGCATGATTGTATTTGTGGTCATTCATTCTCAAGGATTATGTGGCCATCAGAGAGACAGTGCTGGCCAGCCCGAGGTTCATGGCTCAGACCAACATCCAGCTCTTTGAATTGAATTGAGGATTCAGTGGTAAGAGTTTGTCATAAAGCTGTTGGTGTGTTGTAATCTGTTCTGTAATTTATCTTTTAATGAAAGCTGAAAATCCTAAAACAGTCTGTGTTTGTCTGTGTGTTCAGGTGCTGGCCAGACTCTCCCTTCAGCAAAGGGTCAGTCCTCGGTACAGGTGGGACAAGGACAGCCCTTTAACTTCAATGTCCCGGAGGAGCAGCCTGGCCCCTCCAGCAGGGGTCTGCCTCCTCTTCTTCCTCCAGACGATGAGTGATGAGCAGCCTGGCCCCTCATCCAGTGCTGTTGGTCCTCCCCTCGCTCCAGCACCACTCCCCTCTTCTGTTCCTCCACCTCCTCTGCCTGGACTACCTGTACCCAGGACCAGAGCCTACAGGAAGAGGAAGGCGGCCCGACGCTTCTGTGGCAGAGCGGGGGCTGCTGCCTGGAGGAAAAACTCCTCCGGCTGCCAACGTCATACATCTGCAGCAAGTGTGGACAACCCAGAAGGATTGACACTGATCTCACTCACATTGCAGGTGTGTCACACTGTGACTGTTGGTGGAAAGACTGTGGAGGGAAGAGATGAAGAGAAGACAGGAGGACAACTTCTTCTATCTTCATTTATAACTTTTAATTGACATTATTTATTATATTTTATTTGTTGCATTTGGAGTGGTGTTTGTGTAACCTGATGTCTCATGATGATCTCAGTCCAGTGTTCCCTCTCTTTTAGCTCTGTGTTTGGTCTCCACCAGCTCCTGAGGGAAATCTGTCTCTTTGGCTTCTTAATGCTCCACTATGTTCAGCAGCTGCTCTCGGACCGTGACTGTCTGCTGTTTGCTGCTGAGGAGGTCGTGGACAGTGGCTACGGCCGAAATGAGAGGAGTGAAGTACACACACCAAGCAGCCGGCACAGTCAAAATTTCCCCAGGAATTTTCTAGTTTTGTTTTTTATTCTCTGTCCTCAGTGTTCAGATTCAGTTTCTTGCCTTTTACTTCATTTCTACTGTTGTTGATGGATGATAGTAATAACATTTTTAAGTGCAGAATCTGTTCAGCTCTAGCACAGTCACCACCTTCACAGGTGAAAGTATTGACCATTTTAACATCAAAACGGTGTTCAGTAGGAAACATATGGAACTGACCCACCAGAACTGCAACCTGGAGCAAAACCAGACTCTTCATAGATGTGATGCTGTGACCTCAGAGATGTATGTATTCACCTCACACCTTCTTTAGTGTGAACTGAAACATGAGTTAAGATTTTGAAGCAGTTGTCAGTGTAGTACAGCTCATGTTCATTAGTTTTATTCAGAACTTAATTGTCACAGAAAAGGTTTTTAATAAATAAACCTGTGATTAAATTTCACTGAGTATGTTTTTTTTCATATTTACCGTCTGCCACATGATGAATCTAACTGGTCACTTTGGTGAATTAGTGTTTTCATTATTTAAATTGGTAAGTACATAAGACAAATTAGAAAAGCACAAACTCTAGTATCTATCTCTAGATCCTGTATTGTCACTGTTGAAGGACGGACACATTTAAACATTTCTATCATGTTTGTTGTTGATTAAAGCAACATAGAAAGTCATTGATTAATTACAGATTCAGGAAAAACTTCAATGTGTTGTGATTTCTATACTGTGCTGCTACTACTGTTAAAATTCATACCAGACACGCTCCATAAAAACCATCAACAAAGCAAAGCTTCATAAAAAACTTTATTTCACATTAAAACTGCATTAATTTCAACAATTTACAATCAACTGGAGATGTGTACAAAAGAATGTAATGAATGGATGAATTAAATAATGTGTGAATTTACAATCAATTGTAACTGACAAATTAAAAATAAACGTTTGCATAATAAAGAGATGTGGATAAATCTTACTTAGTAAAAAGTATAAATTATAGTAGGAATGTAAAAATAATACTTCATAGCTAAGTGAGGAAAGTGCAACAGTTTGACAGGTTGACTGGAAACTGTTGCAGCCGTCCATAAGTGATGGAGGGAAGGTGCAAAAAGTCCAGGAGCCGTTATTCATCATCAGTCTTCATGTGTGACACAGTTGACATGAAGCAGACTCTCAGCCTGAGGGAGAAGCTGTTCTGAAGTCTGTTCATGTTCTGCAGAACCAATTTAAAACACAAGGTTAGAACACAGTTTAACACTGTGGTTTTACAGTTTAACACACATGCTAACTTCAACTACAATAACATTACAAAGTTACTCCTCACATATATTTGCCAAATGTGGTTGTATGCAATACAATGCTTATAAAACTAATTTAACAGATTACCTCGAATTGTGACAGCTAACCGTGTTAGCAGCATCTCTGCACGGCACAGGTCAGATCCACCCCTCACTCCTCCCCAGCTCCACCCTCTCATCCAAATATGGTTTCTTCTGGCTCCAAAAAACCCAAAATGGCGACGTCCATTAAGCCAAACTCGAGGCTTCAAAATGGCAGTTCACAAACCAATGGGTGACGTCATGGCAGTTTTCCACTTGCTGACAGCACAGGTTGTCCAAATGCAGTGCACCTCACAGCCCCCTCTAGTGGTTGCCCTCTGTTAAATGAATTAATTAAAAGCTGGTGGGGAAAGCTAATGCAAAACCTTATAAATTAAACACTGCATATTTAAAAAACATTTACATCTCAAAACTAAATAGATATTATATTTTTTCGGTATATTGCAATGATGAAATGAAGATGCTTTTTTAATCTGTTATGCGTTAATTCACGGGTCAAAATTTATCATGTTCACCATCTCAGGTGACGCTGAGGCTGATGGGAATAATGTTTTCAGTTTTGCAGGAAGATCAAAATTTTGACCTGATGATGGCGCTAGAGGATCAAACCATTGTTGTTACGGTTCATCCTGAGACGAACATGAATGTTTAGCAAATGTCACGGCAAGTCATTCAACTCTTGTTAAAATACAAAAACCACAAATGTCAGCCTCATGGTGGCGCTAGAGGAAAAGTCAGGGGATTATCAAAGTCAGCAGGGTTCATCCTCTGGGGAGCATGAATGTCTCTACAAGATTTCATAGAAATCCATCAATTGTTTGCAGAGAAATTTCAGTCCAAAGTGGTGGACCAACACTGCAGTCCCTCGAGCCATGCAGGAAAAATAAAGACAGAAAAACAAAATTTAGGTTTAGGCAATCCTCACAACCACATGTCAAGTGGAACGTGATGAAGTACATGGCCGAGGCAGCTCTGTCTTTCTCTGTTATTATATGACTGAGTGAGTGGAAGCAGCCAAGATACAGCCGACTATGACTGCACATCTGTCAACACCAGACGACAGACACGCACTGAGCCGACAGCTCTCTCCAGGCCCTGTCATCCCATATTATCTGCACAGAAAATATTCTCCAAGTTCACTCACTATCCAACGTTTATAAAGTACATCACACAGGTTGTGACTAACTGTACCTTTCACTGTCCAGGTTGAGTCCCAGCATATTTTGGGGCTGAGAGCAGGTTACGTCATTTGGAAAACGACTCACTGCAGATGTTTTATTTCACATAACAACATGCTCCATCCACGGACCATTAATCAGAACTAGCTTGTGTTCATTAATCTGCTGTACACTCACATTATCCATCGCTTTCATCATTGTATTAACGTCATAATGGTTTCAGGATAATGCACATTACAATAAACACTGAGTAATATTTATTCCTTTAAACAGGTCAGTCAATAAATGAATTACTTTTAAAGATTTTGGCAACGCACACTGAGTAGTAACCTTACAGCTTCAGGCCTCCAGGCCTCTAGGGGGAGCTCTAACTTCAAAACCTTCAGCATAAGCCTGAGTTTCAACCCGAGAAGCCAGACCTACGACCGGATCTTTGACCTTTGACCTTGGACCAATCAAGAGAGTATGCGGAAAGAAAGAAGACAATATAGGCAACATAAAAGATAATAAGGCCGTATTTTCTGTTGCATATGTTTTGGGGGTTTCGTGTGTTGTTGTTTTTGCATTATTTCTGTATTTGCTGCGAGTTTGCTTTTTGCTAATTTATTTGTTTTGGCTTCCTGCAGCATGCTTTTTCCTTTGCAGCACGTTTTTACATTGTTGTATTTGTTAAGTATTTTTGTATGTGTTTTGAATCTGGACTTTAATGACTCCATATCTCAGCTACTGTTCATCAAGTTCATCACAATCAACTTAAAATGTGATGCTAAATAAAATTTGCATCTACAACTTTGCTAGAAACTCTGTGCTGCTGCCCTTAGCCACAGTGGTGCTTTGTGCTGAGATCATCAAAGCCATTAAGATTCATCCTCTGAGGATCATACCATACAAGTGTATTGAATTTGGATTGATGGAAAAAACTACATGAAGGTAAAAATCAATAACATGCATAAATATCAGGTGTGGCCTCTCGCTCTCTGAGCAAAGAAAATAAGCTTATGTCATTGTCTCTTCCCCTGAAACACATCTGTGTTACAAAGGAAATACATCCTCATGCAAAACAACCAATCCCCTAAAAATGTTTTCCATATACAAATACACTGAATGAGGACAACCATTATTTTTTGCTGTGCACATGGAATGGCCTACATGTAATTTACTCAAATGCAAATTCTAAAATCAAAAAGAGGATGTCTTACATTGAGTGAACACAACTTTTCTTAGTCTAAGTAGTAGTAATCTATCTATCTATCTATCTATCTATCTATCTATCTATCTATCTATCTATCTATCTATCCATCTATGTTGGTGTTTGACTATAAATTCAGACATTACTCTTGCTCACTCTCACTTTGGTGGTTTGTGGTTGCAGCGTCCTTGGACATGGAGTATTACTGTAAATGTCTGAGTCCATCAACTGTGTAATAATTAGGTCAGAAGAGGTGAGTACAATCTGCACGCAATAAGTCGTTTGCTTTGTGTCTTTGTATCTGAGCAAATAGCTAAAACGTTAAAAGGGGAAAAACCTCCAGGAAACGCCGATCATCAGCTACAGAGGTCAGCATTTTCTGGGCCAAATGAACAAGGCGAAACACATTATCTGAGGCTGCCTGGCAGAGTCACACACATTAGATATGCATACTCAGAGCACCTGCACGCAACCACACACGCACTAATCTGATGTGCTGCCCTTCGCTGTAAGACAAGGGGGAAATAGACCTGCCAACAAGTAGTCTACCTGCCAACTGGAGGAGGCGGAGGCAGACTGACGGGACTTGTCAACACATCCGAGATGACTGACGACAAACCGTGACGTGCAGCTTTTCTACAGCTTCAATACAGACTCTGCAGGACTGGAAAGAGAGCGTGATCAGCAGAGGAGGTCAGAGTCACATCTGAGACAGGAAGCCAAGATAGACCACTTACCCGACGGCCTCGTAGCTCTGCCTGTCAGTCCCCGAGTCAGCCGACCAAATCCAACGCCCATCCCCTGACAATCCACGTCTCAATCCCTCCACTGTTTCCCATGATTCCCACTGAATACACAACGACCAATGCTGACTCATATTAGGAGGGTTAAATCACTCCTGAATGATGGATGAATGTGCCTTGTATTGTGTCAGTGTCCTGTGCAACAGACACTCAATGGAAATGAGGTGTGCAAAAAATCAAATTCAATTTAATTTCATTATCGAAAAGAATACATTTAAAAATTGGACTGAATAAGAAGTTGAAAAGGAAAAAGACATGGCTGTACCTAACTGAAATGACATGAGGTTTTGACAGTCATGCGTTATACAGTATGTCACTCTCCATCATACTGTGTAAGGAAGAGGAGGCGTCGATTTATTGGAATACTTTCCATCCACCTGTTTTTATGTGCATTTTCAAAACAGACAAAAAAAAAGTAGAAATTTGAAAGTCAAAATATCCCAGAAAAGCTTGGCTGAGATGAAAAAGTTGGTGTGTGGATAAAAAACTAAATGTGAGAAAATGCTACAGAATTAATCATGATGTGCATGAAGCATGTGATTTATGCTCAACTTCCCTCAAATGAACACATGAAACAAACAGAAATGTCACATTTCCATCATGGTTCCCCACAGATTTGAGTTTTTTTTTGGTTTTCTTTAATCACGTTGTCTTGTAGCGTCCTCTTCTTCTGCAGTGGTTTAATGGCATCGGCTGGAGAATTAACGCCAAAGTTTATCTTGATGCATGCGGCAAAACACACATTGATTTGCATTTTCTTTTGCTGATATTATGGAAATTTGGTTAAAATTTGCACCACATTTGGATGCAAACTTGACTAGTGACTGAGAAGGGAATCGGACTGGAACAGCCTTGTGTCAAGATAATGCAGATGTTGGTGGGATCATGTTGTTGAAGGTGAGACGATGAAAGCTCAGTTGGACTAACAGATTGATGCATTTAAAAGCTTGTCAGATGTCAAAGCACTGACTGACAGGATTTTACAGCTCAGTAGGAACAGTAGGAACACGATGGCTCTGAATGTGTGCTTGTATGTATTTGACATTTCCTTGCAGCTGAAGTTGAGCCTGGTTGAACTTTTTTGCTGAACATGTTTTTCGTTTTTGCCTTGTGAATTGGCACCTTCGCTGCACCGCCAGAAATAAAATGAGAGGGATGTGTTCTTTTTAAGTCGATTTGAACGCAGCCAAATTGTGTTTGTATTTGAACCAGAAAAGCTGAGATCCCATTTTGTACATTTCACTTGCTGTATAATCTAGTTTGCCTTAGAAACCATTTTGTATGATGTTAACACATCCTTTTATCTCATGTGCATCCTCCCTTTACATTCAAACTTTCTCTCCCTCCCTTCCCTCTGGCTGATGTCTGATTGTTGAGCTGAACGAAGTCATCATCAAATCCATCAGTGCAGAGTCATTGCCTGAGGAAACACAGGCCAATTATGGCCATAAATAATAATGGGAGCGTGCATCTGGCATGATGACTGATGGGCCTCTCCCACAGCTCATTTACATGGCTTTTGTGTGGCCATCAGGAGCTCCGCTCCAATGTAATGCTCAGCAAATGAGCCTTTGAGAGAATATTGTATGATTCAGGGGTGGAGGCGGGATGGCACTCAGGGCCAAACACACGGACTGGAGACGAGTGAGGAAAAAGAGGTTTTTATCGTCCCGCTGCATGTCGCCGTACGTGCACAGATTTCCTGCGTGTGTTAATGTGGCTTGTCTGTGCATGCGGGTTAGACAAAGAGAAGTCCACGTCCATCCATCAGCATCAATTACAGCGACAGGGAGGGAGATTGATTGTGTCTGTGTGGTCAGGTAACAAACCAACCACCTCCCACACTTGAACACACACACTGCAGATACTTTACATGTGCCTGTCACACACCTGCCCTCCCATCCTGCCCCCTCAGTGCCTCCCATGCTGTTTTATCTCAAGGGAGCGAGGTGGACAAATGATGGAGTTACTTCAAAACAGAGATTGGTGGTCAGTTTTTATTTTCTCAAGATAGGTGTCAGCGGCTTTCAGAGAATCCTTAATCTGTCCTTTGGGTCGGTGGAAGCCTCGAGCCAGAGAACAAAAGGCTGCAGCATGCTGACGTGTGTCCCGGGAGCTGATAAGCCTGGTTGTTAATGGTGTTAGGGTAGATTTCATTACCCCCTCCAGACTGCTCTCATTAAATAAACATCCTCCTGTCACATCCCTCACCCGGCGAGTAGAGGTGTAACCAAGGCAGGAGGGGTGAGGGGAGAAGAGGTATGAGGGAGACAGACAATGAACTGAAATGTTAATGAAAAACTTGTCAGTCAGAGTCGAAGCTGGAGCAAAACTTTGAGTGGTTTGTGTTCTTGTAGAAGAGCTTGTGCCAATGTGGCTGCTTTTCAGCCAAGCTTAAAGTAAAGCTTTAAAGATTTCAGACATTTGGTCCGGACTACGATGTCTATTCGATGGATTGTCATAATATTTTTCATGGTCAGCAGAGGATGACTTATAGTTAAATGTCTCAACAACTATTGGATGGATTGTCATAAAATCTTCTACAGACATTCATGATCCCCAGAGGAAGAATCCAGATACTATTGGTGATCCTCTGACTTTTCCATTAGCACCACCAGCAGGTCAATGTTTTCACTTATCCTGTGAAAAATCTCAACATCAACCAGATGGATGAGCACAACAGGATGAATCCTATAGACTGTCCCTGTCCGCTACCTTTGTGAGCAAATACCTGCAAAACTAATGCTAATTAGCAAATGTTAGCATGCTAACATGCTAAACTAGGCAGTGACCATGGTATACCTGATAAACATTAGCATATTACTATTAACATTGTCGTCAGCCAAGTTTCCATCCAAATTTAGTTCAATTTTCAAACAGATTTCCAGAAAATTGGCAAAAGAAAAAGCAAATGAATACATGTTTTTTTTTATTTCCTACAATTTCACTGGAAATGCACTTAATGTGAGTATATGTTAGCATGTTAGCATGTCCAGTGCAGCCTCACAGAGCTGCTAACATGGCTGTAGACTCTTGTTTTATTACACACAGGTCAGGGGTTGTTAAGACCATCTGCAACCACCACATGGTGATCTGACAGAGCAGGTGCAGATACACACAGGTGTTAGTGTATCATCCAGTCATTTACAGGGTTTCCACAGGTGTATCACTCCCTGACCCAGACTCAGTTACCCATTTTCCACTCCATCACCTCTTCAGACAGCGTTTTCTCTGGTTCCACTCTCCGTCTCTTTCTCCTTCTTCCATTAGTTTTTTCCACTGTTTCCTTTTGTGGCCTACCCATACTCACCCTCTCACCTGACCTTGTATGGACTCTCCTTTCTCCCTCTCTTCTCCTCTTCCCCTCCTTCACTCCTCTCCTACGCTCTGCTTTGACAAATCTCTGCCATCACCCTCTCTTCATCTATCAGGGTGCTCTCATTGTTTTGACGTCTAGTTAATTCTCGGCTCATGATTTATCAAATTCTTATTACCGCCTGCTGAAAGCCTCATTCATTGTCCTGATGTATGGTAATGATAGTCCTGGTGTGGCTGCCTGAATCGCAACAAACCCACTCATTTTTCTTCTTCTTTTTCCTCTTCTTTCTCTCTCCTCCCTCCTTCTCTTCATGACTGCTTTTCTTTCGAAAACTGTTTTCTTTTTACTTTGTCCTCGCAGCCGTCTTGTCTCATCAGACTTTTGCGTCTTTGCAGACAAACACATAAAACTGTCCTCTTGGAAAATGCCTTCACTGTAACCTATAATAAAATTTTCAAACCCCCTTAAACAGTGTTGTTCACTACAAGACAAGTTGTCAGTGGATTTAGGTAAATTAGAGCTTCTTTGGTGCATGTATTCATTAGTTGTTGACAAGTAATCATTGTTATTTTAAAAAAGACATACTACAAATTTCCTTTACAAAATACTTCTTAGGAAATGTTTATTGTTGGTCGAGTTCTTACATTTAAACTTGATTGTTTTATACTGACTTTTTTTTTCATCACTTATTAATACATTTTATCCTGCAGTGGTGGAGGAAGTATTCAAATATGTTACAGCACTAATACAACAATTTAAAAATACTCCATTACAAGAAAAAGTCCTGCATTCACTATTTTACTTGAGTACAATTACAGAAGAATTTTCAGTAAAATATATTTTTTAACTATGAAAAGTAAATGTCACTATTCATAAAGTGTCCCTTGTGACTGATATATTATTATATGTAGGTGTAAGCAGCATTTTAAAGCAGTTTTAACTACTTCATATAAAGTAAAAGTAACAATACCACAGTGTAGAAATCCCTTGTTACAAGTAAAAAGTACCAAAATACAAAAGTATTAGCATTAAAATATAATTCAAGTGCAAAAAGTAATAATACGTGTTATGCTGAATGGCCTATTTCAGAATAATGTACATTATATTATTGTAATGTAATTATTGATGCATCATACATCATACATCATTTTAATGTTGCAGCTGGTTAAAGTGAAGCTATTTTTAGGATAGCATGCTGCTGGATAGCATGTGGATTTCAGCAAGGGATCAATAAAGTCGTATCCATAATAATACAATATTATGTATTTATTGATTATATCATGTTTTATTCATCTGAATCTGGACAGCAACTTAAGTTATCAAATAAATCTTGTGGAGTAAAAAGTGCAATATTATCTTATGCTGTGAAATAAAAGTAGTGGCAGAAAATGGAAGGTACAAGTACTTGAGTAAATGTACTTTCCACCATTGTTTATATATAGTCAAAAGATCAATCTGAGGCGCCATGAGATGGTGATGGGAGATGGTGGCAGTGGTGACATTATACCTCATGCATTTATAGTCCATACTAAGCTCCAGTGTTGTTACAGTAAAGCACCAGATTTTTGATAACATTAAGATTCTCTGCAGAAATTGGATGTTACTCGCAGCAGCTGCCGACTTCATGCTGCCAACAGTTGAGCCTGCTCCACTCTTCTCTTAGCCAACCACAAACCCAGTGGCAGCGTGCCTGGTACATCTCCTCACACATTTTTTTAGGCTGTAGTTTAGGTATACCTCACAATATAACGCAACCCAGTACATCAGTGGTGGAGGAAGTATTCATATTCTTAAGAAAACGTGACAACACGTTTTCGGCTGCAGGCAGGTGTATAATTTAATGTATATGGAGAATAAAGTTTCCTATAATAAATTATTATTAACAGTCAGTTTTTGAAGTCAATAATATTTTAATTATTCCTTCATGGAAATCACTCTTTATAATATATATTTGTATACACTACTGTTGTTTAGTTTAAACCACAACCATGTATTATTTTACCTAAGCACAAACACATAAGTATGAGCAACATAATGTAATTAACCTATCAAAAATAATTAACTTATTTTTCATAATTGCCCCTGACAGTGTCAGGGTTGTGTTATTTTTGCTTGGTTTTATTTGTTGTAAAAATTATTATTATTATTATTATTATTATTTTAAGTATTTTATTGTAAAGCACATCTGCTCTTAATGTGCTATATAAATAAAATTTACTTTCTTTTTATTTGATCAAAATAATTGATTGTTATTGGAGTCTGAAGAAATGAAAACAACCTTAATGTTAATTGATTTCGTGTCATTCCTAGTGTTGTTTTGTATTTTACTTCCATTTCGGGGGGATAATTGTGCTCTAAATTTCCCATAATGCTTTGGGAGATGTAATCAGGAAGCATAGGCTCATGTCCGGGACTAGTTACTATGGGCTACAATGGGATACAATGCTATATTTGTTTACGTTTTTGGCAAATTGACTCCATTAAAAGTATGCCGAATTAGTTATTATCAGTTCGTGATTGTAAATTACTCATGTATGCACAGACAACTATCACTGAATTAGTTTTATACTGAAGAAAACTTAAAAACGTGAAGATTCTCAAGCGAATTCTGGAGCTATAAGGAACGTCTTTTTTGCACGGTCTCTACGCGGATTTAAGGAGGTTTCTTCACGATGGACACCGGAGACAATGACATTTTCAGACATTGTAAGTAACACTGAATCTAAAAATATGTGTTACATGTATGTGTGTTCAGATTTGACTCATTTATGACTCGGAGAAGAAGTTCCGGTTTCGACGCAAATTTGCAATTTGGCGCTAAAAAGGTTTCAAAAAGTAGGATACACACCTGGCAGTATCTATTACTAGATAGTTAGAGTTAAACACTAATAATTAACAGTTAAAGTCTTAATCTGAAAAGTAGCTTGTAACTTCATCTAAATTAATTTATTTCTGAAGTGTAGTGGAGTAAAAGTGTGGTAGCCTAGCATACAATGAAAACATTCAAGTCCCCTCAAAATAGTTTCTTAAGATCATTGCTCAAAATGCCTAGTTTTTACTCTGAATTTCTGACCTTATGTCTTTTTAAAATTCATGAAATCATGCATTAACTTTTCAAATGATCATTTCCAGGAAGTATTCCAGCATACATTTATTTAAATCAACCTGTAAGTTGCTCCTTAAGTACAGTAGTTGGGTAAATGTACATAGTACTCATGCAGAAATAACTTATGAAGCTTTAAACTACAGTAGCATAATACAGGATGTGATATTTATTCATAATGATAGTTTAGATTTAAGCTGTGTCACATTAACTGATGAAGGGCCAAAATTCCCCTCCTGAAAAATCCACCTCAGCATTTCTCCTCCCAGTTTTTCTTTTTCTTTTTTCTTATCACTCTATCCTGTCCCCCCTTTTCTTTCTGCCCTCTTGTCCACCCCCTGTCTTCAGGCTCCATGAAGGAAAGACACCAGGGTAGAGGAGGTCAAGCATTAGCACAACTATCTAATCACTACCTCTCCTCTTTTTCTTTCTCCTCTCCTCCTCCTCCACTGACAAGTCATCTGTCAACAGGCTGGCGGCCCTGGCCTCTCCATTAGAGCTGTGGCACCTGAGTATTTCTCAGTCCTCTACACACACACACACACACACACACACACTTTTCCATGCACCTCCTTGCCCAGACATCCTCCCTACGGGAGAGGGGGGGTTGTGGGGGGGATCAATGCTGCCAGCTCCATGCATCATTTGTCACACCGCTGCCCTCTCTTTAATGAGCTTGTCTGGCTTCAGCTCCTCCTTCTTTTTCATTCTCCGTTTTTCCTCCTCACCTCTCATCCCTTGCTCAGCTGACTATTTCAATCTTTTAACATGTAGATCCACTTTTTTCTTCTCCACTCTTGACCTACTGTCAGCTCTGACTCCCTCTCTATTTAGGTAACGATACAGGTTTTGTGCTGACAGCGGGTGGAAATGACAAAGGTCACCCTGTGGACAGTGCTGGAGGATTTATTCACCAACACCATAGTTATATTCAATATAACTATAAATATTCAATTTAAGTAAAAGTTCTGTATTCAATATCCTACTTAAGTAAAACTACAGAAGATTCAGCAGCAAAACGTACTTAAAGTAAAAAAAATAAAAGAATAAAGTTAGAGTGGAGCATATTTAACTGTTTTATAAACAGTTATGACTAATGATTATTTCCCTTTGGGATTAATGTGTTGATTATTTTAGTTGTAAATCTAATGTCTGATTGTTTGTCCAACCAAAACCAGTTGTTTGGATAAAACAAACCACCCTGTAAATCATTTTAACCTGGTTCAACTTCAAAACATGAAAAAAGTTTCCCTGCTACCATAGAAACATTAGTTTCAGCTGTAGCTGTTGAATTTACACACCTTGATTTAATGTGTTATGACATCTCATGTAAACCTCACAGACCCACAGTTAATGGCTGAAAATGAAAATGACACTTGTGCTATTAAATGTATAAGCTTAGGACATTGAATACACAAGAAAACATTTTTTATTGACATCAAATGTTTTATTGGCCAGTGAAAACAGTTATTTTTTGTTGCTATGACTTTTTAATTACCTTTAATGTACACATGCTGCACTCAGTTGCAATAAAAATAGAACAGGGGGGGTTGGAAGATATTTTTTATTAATTACAACACAACAAAAGCACTTATTAACTTCTAATTTCTTGTGTTTGTAGATCACAAGTTGCAAATAATTTTAAGATCTGCATTTGTTTGATATAGACATTAGTTTTGGGGAATAAGCACCTTGTTTCAGCAAATTGTAGGCACCAGAGTCCGCACACCAGGGGGCACTGCAGAAGTTTATTTAAAAGAAGTTTATTTATAAAAAAGATAAAAAATTTTCATATCAATTGTGTGTTGAATTTGTAAAGTAACTGTAGCTGTAGTGGGGTAAAAAAGTACAATTTCTGTCTAAAATGCAGTGAAGTAGAAGTATAAAGTACCGTGTTTGTACTTGAGTAAATGTACTTCCACCTCTGCCTGTGGTAAATAGTCCTGGACAGGCAGGAGTGGTGCTGCTGGGCCGGTAAATAAGTGACGGCAGTAAAACATGCTTAGGTAATGATGGTAGATGAGTAGTTGCCACAGTGCTTGAGCAGCTAATATGTCTTAAGAAAACCAGACGAATGAGCTGTTCACCAGTTTGTGTGTGTGTGTGTTTTGTGTGTAGAGAGAGAAATAAAAGAGGGAGGGAGGAGCCGCAAGTGACTCTATTAAGAGATATATGTGGTGCCACTTCTTGTTGGGCTGCCAGGAGTCACCTTACTTGTCCCACAAGAGTTGATGCATGGGCCCTAGGATCCCAAACATAACACCTCATCAGCCCGTGTGGCTCTGCACAGGCGTATCAGTGGCTGTGTGTGTGTGTGTGTGTGTGTGTGTGTGTCTGGTTTTCACTGGTACTTACTCTGCATTTGTTGCTTTGGATGTTTATCTCTTGAGGCCATAGCTGCAGAGAACACTGTGTTTTATGAGGACAGGCTTTCGTGTAACCCCGCACTTGTGGCAACAGTTTGTCACGAAAAAATAGCAAAAACATAAATCCAGGATTTCTGGTGACCTAGATTTCAATCACCAGAAATTTACCAGAGAAAACCAGGCCTTTATTTCTAAATTCCTCTGTTCCCAACTTATTACAAACTCCAAACTTGCTCCATGTCTTTATAAATTCAGTCCATTCCCACAGCACTAATACCACCAGTATAGCAGGAGTAGGGCTGGGTATTGTCACAACATTCATGTATTATCACCTTTTAAAGTTAACGCTGCACAATTAATCGAAATATATCGAGATTGCAATACGGCCAAGTGCAATATCCAAAATCGCACAAGCTGAAAAATATCACAGGAAGTGCAATTTTTTTTGATAAAGGTAAAATGTGTCACAATATTGTTCTGCATTGTGAGCACCATTAGTGTCAGAATATGATTTTTTTTTTTGCATATCTTGCAAAAAATGATATTTTAAAGGTACCCAGGAGTTCTGACCTCTCATGGTCCTATAAAGCAGTTAAAGCAAGTCTCCACCAGCTCCTGAGAGAAATAACTGGCTGCTAAATGCTCCACTATGTTTACCAGCTAGTCTCACTTTGGATATTTGCCATTTGTTAGCGCACAAATACTGATTATAATAGCTTTAACTACACTGCACAATGCACAAGGCTGCCTCGATGTGCACTATTACACTTAAAAAGACAGATTGTGTTTGCACTCTGCAGCTGTGCAAAATCGGAGTCAACATCGAGAACAATGGCGTCACCACAAAAGGCAAACCATCCACACAACTGGTCAGTTCATATATGTTCATGCAGTTCCAGTGTTCCTGGATAGCAGGACTTCAATATGAAACTGTCTAGTCACTGTCAACAGTGCAGCACTTGAGTGTTGGAGAGCTACTCAGACTAAAATAAAATGCTGTGTTGTCATTTCAGCCTAGAATGAAATCCAAACACTGATTTATGAGACGTGTGAGGGTCCTGAAGGCAGGAAACCACAGCCATAATGGATGATGTCCTGTGGATTCAGAAACATAAAGACCGGCAGAGCAGGACGCTAAATTTTTCTCAGTGCAGAGGAGCGAGACTTGAGGGGAACATTTATCCTCAAACACTCTTTAAAATGCTTTTTTAAAAAGCCTATTGGTGATGTAACTTGTTGTCGTGGAGGCCATTTAGATATGTATCGCTGCATTTATCTTCACTATTACCACCATCAAAAGTGCATGAAGTGATGTCACACTGAGAGCTTTTCAGCTACTAAATACATCTACATTTGTCAGTTCTCTGGCATCAAAGAGCAGGAGCTTCTTTTTAGACTCATATTTTCCACCAGTGTTAAGCAAATGTTTGTGGAAAAGACCATCACAGAGTAGAAGCTGCAGTTTCTATTTTCTCCAATGATAGTAGC
The DNA here is from genome assembly GCF_002260705.1 of Seriola dumerili. Classification (NCBI taxonomy): domain Eukaryota; kingdom Metazoa; phylum Chordata; class Actinopteri; order Carangiformes; family Carangidae; genus Seriola; species Seriola dumerili. The sequence continues at coordinate 791,716 of NW_019174302.1, read as the reverse complement.
CTCTATAGACCATTAAACCACGAGGGAGTACAGCTGCAAAACCTGTTGTGTTTTTTCATTTCACATAGATATGCATGTACTTTTAATTTCTTTTCAGACTATGTGTGAGTTCCAGTGCACCTTTCTTTACCTTATGTAATATTTAGTGACAGTAAAGGGCAACGGTGTGTGCAGGATATCAGGTAAGAGTGGACTGACTTGTGGCACATGGTGTTGTCTCTGTTGGCAGGTTGTACTTTAGAGACTGTGATGAACTTCTGGTGCAGTTTGAAGACTTTCAGGCTGGAGGTGAAGCTGTGATGTTCACCACAACAGAGTGGAATAGAAAATACACTTACTGTTATTTATCTGCCACTCTTTCAACCCTGTGTCCTAGAAAGTGCATTCATACTAGGGCTGAACGATATGCAAAAAAAAAAAATCATATTGTGATTTGGCAGATATTTTGATTGCGACATAAATATATTTTAAAGGAGACATAACGTCGACTTGATTATGTTTTTTTTAGGAAATGTTAATTAACATACAGTATCGAAGTATCTAAGTAAGATGTTTACTGACAACATTTTCATTAGTTTTCCACCAAAATATCAAATCTTGCAATGCGTCATTCAGCGTTAGTGACTACAGCATTATGAAATGTTTTTATGGCTATGCTGAGGCACTGGCTGCTCTTGGTTAAGGTTAGGGGGAAAAAAAATAGTGGCATCTTGTAATCCCAACAAAACAAACACATGAAACACTAGCATATTATCAGGGCTAATAAAGAAATGAAAACAACTTGCTTCCTGTATTTATGGGCGTGGGAGTCTCTCTGCTGCCCCTGCCTGGTCTTCACTGGCTGCCTCCTCCTCCCCTCAGTCCACCAGCTGGCCCATTCCTCAGTGTTATTATTGGATTTCAGAGCGCCGGGAGGGGGCGTATATCACATCTCCCTTCGTCAACCCCCCCCCCTTCCCTCGTTCACACTCATTCTTTCATTCATCTTTTTCCTTTTTAATAACTCCCTCTCTGCTCTTTGGCCATTAATAAAGATGAACTCACTCTGCTGTCGCCTCCTGCCCTCATCTCTCTCTCAGTCGCCTCCTTTTCTCTTTGCACTTTATTGACCCTCCTCCTAAAATCTCACCCCCTATCTCACTTACCTTCCTCCTTACATTTTCCTTGATGGCCCCGACCCCACCCCCCTCCCCACCTGCTGTCCTGTAAAATAGCTCTTGTCTTCCCTCCGCTCTCCTCACCTCCTCTTTTCTCCTTCACTTTCTCTCTCCATCTGACACAGCAGTCCATCATGCGCCGGGCTCTGGACGCCGGCCTCCCTCCCGACGCTCTCATTCATCACGACTTTGAAAAGCAGAAATCACTCTCTCCTCTTCTCCGCTGGCCGCTGCCACTTATTGCGCTATCCATCACACCTGGCGGATGATCAATACGAGCCCTTCCCCTCTGCCCCTCCCTCACCCCTGGCTCTTTCCTCTCACCACATCTCCCCTCACCTCCTCCTCCTCCTCGTCCTCCTCCTCGTCCTCCTCCTTTACTTTACACTGTATTTCTTTCACGTCAGCACGTCTCTGCAGCCCAGTTTTATGTGAGAAAACTGAACTTGTCAGCCCTTTAAGGAACCTGAAACAAACAGACAGAGACATGTCCAGTGGTGGAAAGTACATTTACTCAAGTACATTTTTTAAGGTAGTTACTTTATACTTGTACTCAACTGGATTTCAGGGGAAAATATTGCACTTTTTACTCCACTAAAGTTATCTATAACTATTTGTTTCACACGGCTGTTATTTCCTGTCCATAATTTCTTGAAAGTCTCCTGGAAAGACTCGTGTAGTTTGGTGCTTATTATTGATTTCCAGATGAATTTCTGTGCAAGAAATTTCTCCATCTAAACCTCAGTGAATATTCATCATGCATTTATTCATTATTGGAGACTTTATTCTTCAATAGGGCTGCACAATTAATCGAAATATAATCGAAATCGCACTAGTGACACATTTCTGACATATAATCATATTTTATTTCAAAATTATATATATATATATATATATATATTTTTTTTTTGCAGGAGAACTTTTCCCGGGGACTAACTTGTTTGCCAGCAGTCTGGATTAATGTTGTTATTCCAGCGATCCCTCTTCAGGTAGGACCCAGTTAATGGGGGCAGGCAATAAGAGTGGCTAACAGTGGCTGTAATTCTGCTGAGAGCAGCTTTGCTTTGTAAAACTGATTTGCTCAGGACAGAGGAGTCGTTAAGCACCGCGGCCGAGCCTCCCACATCCTAATGCCTCTCTAATCTCCTTTGGTATCACTAATTCTTTTTGGTCTATACCGCCATTAAACTTTTTCACAGGTTGTTGGCAATGAATTAAATTACACTGGATGTATTGAGCAAGCTAACCATAAATTGGCCCTTTGCTGCCCACACCGGTGTAGGTGGAAAGCTGAGAATACGCCGGTTAACTGGCTGCAGCTGCACAGTAAACGTAAAGGGAACAGAAAACACAGAAACTACAGATACACAGACACCTGCATGCCTCACATCAGTAACTGTAAGCGTCAGTTTCTAAGAAAAATACACAACACTTAATACGGCAGCATTTTAATTTACATGCTCATATTTATCATCTATAAGCAGTATATGAGCATTTAATAAATATATATCAGTACATTTTAGGTGTTAATTAATACGCAGTATTTGTCACCTGTTACAACTTCTCCTACGAGGATATATTTTATTTTATTACAGCTGTATTTTATTATCTGTTTATACACCAGCCTCCACTCACAGGTGGGGTTACAGTTGTTGACATATACATTAATAATCCGCCTACAACTACATTACAGTGTGTTATAAACCATTTATTAATGATTAAAGGATAAACAAGGGGACTTAAAGTAAACTGTTAACCTTATTGCTGTTCTGAAGATGTTTCCACAAGCCTCAAAGAGTCTTCTAACCATTTGGAAGAGAAAATATTCTGTTGGCTGCGTGATAACAAAGATTTTTATCTTGTTTCGTTTTAGCTCCGTATCAGAAACAGTCTCAGTCTGTACAATCACACCTGGAAACCTGATATGTGTGAGCCGTTAAAGTACTACGAAAGAGGAACAACAAAGACAGCTGCACCGTTAAGATGCAGACTTTAACTGATCAACAGCTGCTAGCAAAAACAACAAGGTCAGTAACACTTGTGTTTTGTTATCCATGTTGCTTTTACTGCAGGGAGTCGAGGACAATGAAATATATTTGGATCTTGATTTTAAATGACGTGAACCAAAATGAAAACATTTCCTCATCAGTCATTGATCTATATTGATGTCGCGTTCTATTATTGTGTATTTTCATACAGAATAAGTTTCTACCATACAAAATGAGAAAAGAAAAGTCAGTCATTTCTGGTGTCACAACTTGGAAAACAGGTTAATGATTCATTCTGTCGTGCAGCGGACAGAAGATTGTTTCATCCAGATGTTATAAGAGTCTCTGAGGATTCTGGAAATACCTCCAAAAATCACTGGGACTGGTTAACACTATGAATAAAATGTAATGCTAATACACGAGAGGCACAAACTGGAGCTATCATCACTCTACTGACACACATTCATCACCATTACTTTTGCTGGGGCAGCCTGAGACGACGCCACAGTCGCAGCGATGTGATGCTGGACTTGGATCTGGATGTAACAAAAAAAAACAAAAAAAAACAAAAAACAGGTGGGCAAACCTGCCAGCAGCCCAATTATCTGTCATTAGCAGGCAGCACAGACACAGGCACTGGGTAATTTGACAAGCCAAAAATGATGCTCTTTCATACTGGACCGCTTCAATGGACATGAGTAAATATATTCCCGGGCTAATGCATATAAATAGAAGAGCAGTGTTTGAACAGCTGAGAGAAAATGAAGGGCCGGGGAGAGTGGGGTGTAGCAGACAGACATAAGGGGGTAGGTTTGATATAAGTCAGGAAGTGATGATGAGTTCTGAACGCCTGGATGGGAGTTAACCTAAACACTCGTGAAAAGGGTTTGTGAATGGCATCAAACCTCACGATACCATCTCAGTGGACATACTGGAGTGACCGGGGGGTTAATCTTTCCCGAATCCCTTTTCTCACCAAAACGGCTTGTTCACACAATAATCCGGAGGTCGCAGTCTGTTTCAGCCGTCTTATCTCTGAGCTCCCTTCAGTGATTAATTCATGATTAGTCTGTGTCTGTGTACGTTGGAAAACAGGCAGGTGCTGACAGTAGTACCAAGTTTTAACCCTTCTCCTCTGCTGTCATGTCTCCTCTCAAACAAGACACTAGTTTTTTATTTTATTTACAAGCTTACAAGATTCTTGTTAGTGTATTATCCTATTACAGGTGATTTGTTTTCCCCCCCAACAAAACACATTATTAGCTCAAAATTAGCTTGTACTTGTCCCCTTTGGATTAAGCCAAGACTGTGAGGTGTATTACGCACGTTGACTCTCCCGACTGTGGCAGCAGTTATTGTTACAAGTTTGAAAAGTAGAATACCATGACCATAAGAGTACGAGTTGATCTTATGAACTGATACTTCTGCAAGATTGATATGAATTTGGTTTACACTGACACGTTCTGCCTCCAGGAAATAGCTGAATGACGACTCCAGCAACGGCTGTTTATACTAGCCCTGTATAAATGTGATATGATTGTTATCATACAACAAATACATGAACACTGTAGAATCTTTCTTTTATTATCTTTATTATCTTGAGATAAATGACACTTCCTACACTAGTTGTCCCAACACTAGCACCACCCCTCGAAATTAAAGCCTTGCATTTCATACACAGTAATGTGTTCTCCAGTTGTTGACAATTTGTTAACGTTACAGTATTTTCCAGAAATCAATTCTTCTTCTCTGCTCTAAAACAGCAGTCGCCAGTGGCTGCACGGGTGCAACTTCCCCGGGACAACTTCCTCTTTATCTGGGTTTATCAAATTTTAACTGACTTTCCAGAAAATCTGCAAAACATAATTAGAGGTAATGCATTTCTATCCACTACCATTATGTCATAGTGCAGTGGAGAATCATTTATGTTTATTTCATGTATTAATTTGAGGAGAGTTACAGTCTCCTCTTCTTTAGTGGATGTTTAGTTCACATGCTTCATGTACGTCATGATTTACTCTCTACATCTGTTTCCTTTGCACTTTGTTGGCATTTCTTCTTAGTTGTATCTCAGCTTTTCCACCTCAGTCAAGCTGTTTCCATCTGGTTTTTAAATGTGCAAATTTAATATGCCTGATTCTTCTAAAATAAAAGGGATGAAATAAAAGACAGAGTGGATAGAAAGAGATAAAACAGAGTGAGAGAGATGCGTAAGCTGTGTCCTCTTCGCCCTCCGCCCCGCTGTCTGTCAGCTGTCAGGACGCTGAGTGAGGACGGACACTCCTGTCTGACACATGGAGGGACAGACATCAGGAAAAATAAAAAAACCCACAGTGACACAGAAACAGGAAGCGACACAGAGAGCGAGCGATCTGTCATCACCTAAACATCCTGTGAGAAACCTCTTGTTTGAGAGTTAACGGGTCGGACACTGAAGGACTGTCACTGTAGATACGCGCTGTTGACATCCGGCTGCTGCAGGAGCTCACCTTTTTAATTTGTTACTACCCAACATACAGCTTATTATTCACTCAATTCAGGCGTATATTAATGCTTTAATCATCAGTATCATCCTCCCCCCATTATCTATCTCTGTAATTCATCAGTTGGACCTCCAGTGGAAGAAATCAACCACTTACCTGCTGAAGTTTTAATGTTTAATAAGTTGTTAATAAATTGATTTGATCCAGATGTTTTAAAGCTCTTTTTACTTAAGTAAAAATATAAAAGTAAAAACATCAAAACATACTTAAAGTAACAAAAGAAATCCATTATACACCAGGATTTCTTTGTTGATCATATTTGTGTTATTTATCTGAATCTGCAAAGTAACTAAAGTTACCAAGTAAATGTCACATATTAAAAAGAACAATATTTCACAATCAGGCAACCCAAAAGTTATTCTTACAAATGAACTTATACGTCTCTAAAAACATAATTGATGATTAAAACATTTGTCACAAGTTACAAACCCCTTGTAAATGATATGTGGTATTTCCTTTTTGTTATAAACCATACAGCCTGTGAGCACAACATGAATAAGATGTAGGTTTTGGTTTTCATATAGTTTTGCGCTGTGCGATTGGAGTGATTGATTGGTCCGTTCTCCCTCAGTGAGTGCTGCTTCTCCTGATGACCTCTGACCCTGATACTGTGTGAGATACAGTATCAGGAGCGATGCAGAGCTCAGGCGGACCTGTTGATCATCACACCGTCTTAACGCAACCCAGAGACATTCCTCCTGTTGTCCTGGCACCGACACCACCGAGTATGAACACTTATGACGGGGAATAACCTGGCTTTCCTCCTTTTCTCTGTGTTGACCAATATCGGGGTTTTTCCACTTTCTTTCCCCTCGGAGAACATGTGGCATCAATCGGTTTTTTTTGGCCCGACTCTCCCACTTTAATCCTTCTTCTTGTGAGACAGAGCGAAAAGAGGGGAGAAAGAAAGATGGGAGTGTCAGCGAGGAAGCACACGGCAGCTGAGGGTCATTAATCACTGTCATGACGGAGAGAGAGACGGAGGATGAAAGACATGAGAGATGGAGCGCAGTAGACATGGCAAGAATCTCTCCGCAGAGATGAGATGAATCAGCCCATTCAGCGGCCTTCGCTTTGTTGTTCATACGAGGCTGCGACATCACATCCTGGAGGGCTCTGAGTCAGTGAAGCAGCGACGTCCTGCTCAAAGGAGAGGGGAAGTGAACGCATCACGCACTGACCGCTGAACAAATATGGATTGTGCATTGAGTTACTGCCTGTCCAGCAGCTGCCACAGGCTCCGAATATCTCACGAAGACAACCGAGTTATGGATCAGGAGGATGCTCCGACTGCAGGTCCGAGCTTATCAAACACGAAATGTACAAAATCCGATGAACCCCAAGTTTCCTCACTTGTACGTCGCTTTGGATAAAAGTCAAATGAGTAAATGATAATAATATTAGATCGCTGTCCCTGTCTCAACATATGAAGCAAGTCACACAAGATACTGTTGAGAAAGTTCAGTCTCAAAACTGGATTATTAGTTAGCAGTTATTAAACTCAGTGGGATTTTTAATGAGGTTTTCTTACTTCTACAACAGAACCCTGTGGTTCTACTTTTACTCAAATCATGGAGGATTTATATCTGTAACACTTCCCTCCAGAGCCAAGAAGTGTTTTCAAAGTGCGGGACATCATCCCAGTGTAAAGTCTATGAGCTGAGCGGCACCACACAGGAGAAACACTAATGAACATATGCAGTGGGCTGAACAGCACCGATGCAAACCTGGAAGCTAGAAAGCTTCTTTTGGATTATGTGTGTTGGCGCCATCTTTGAGTGTGGCGTCCAGGTCTTTTAATACAGCCACATAACGGAGCACTTTTCCAAACAGTCTCTCCTTGAGACTCTAACTGTTGTATAACGAATTAAAAAAAAAAAAAAAAAAAGAGCTGAAAGAGAAGTTCAAACCCGGGCTTCTCTCTTGGCTCTGACCCGCTGACCTTTCATGTTGTGAAGTGGTTGCGAACGTCATATTACTGGGTTTGGAAAGTGACAGATATACACAGACCGCGCCGCTGTGATGTGGGAAAGGTGCAGGAGGAGGGGATTTCCGAAGTTATTAGGCCATCAGACGAGTAGTTCTGAAGAAGCGTGATGGCAGCTTTACACTTTTAGCTTTCCCTTTACAAATAATAAAAAGCATCAGCCGACGCTCCCACCTCCCTCACAGTTCTGCCAGATCTCCCCGTTTTCAGCCATTTCCAACCTATTGTACGTTTATCAACCAAACCAAGTAATATGTTCATGTGTTTTTCTTAATAATAGTATAATTTTACTTGATAAGTTATTTTTTTGGCCTTTATTTGACAGGACAGTGTGGAGAGACAGAGAGCTGAGGAATGACACGAGAGCCGGGAGTCGAGCCGGGGACACGCCGCCCAGAGCGTCCTCGCTCACATGGTATGTGCCCTAACCACTTGGCTATCAGGTTGCCCAATAATAATATAATTATGAATTATCAGCTTGTTACACAATGATAAGCACATGTCATGGAAAACTGGACTGTGTGTGGTAGTGAAACCAACCTAATGAGACCGTGACTGTGTGTTTTGGATGAAGAAATATTGTATTAGCATGTTTTGAACGGCCATTCAGACAAGTACTGTTATGATATCATATTCTTATGATGATAAGATAAAACACAAACATAATTCTGAGCAGTCATTATAAGTTTTGTCACAGTAACATTTCCAGCTGTTCGTAGAGAACTGATCCAACCAGGCTTGTTATGTAAACAGCGGTGGATGCTTGGCAGATTTCTGTAGAAGAAAATAGCATCTATCAATCCTTTACATTGTAATATTACAAAAACTGGAAACGGGTATTTCATAAAATGATAACAAGCAGCAGACATCAATCCACACAACAATCTACATGTCTACACTTCCAGCGGAGACGGAAAGTTAATAGACAAAATTGCAAAAATAGGCGCTCCCAACATGAAACCAAAATAATATAAAATAAAATCTAAATTTCCCCCCTTTTGGTTTTTTTCCTCAAAGGAGAACACAAGGTATGTGATTTACGGAGCAGATTCGCTGTAACAGAAAGAAATGCAATTTAATTTCAGCTGGACTTTAAATTATACAGAGAAAAAGAGGGAGGAAAAAGGGAAAGCAGAGGACTGAGCGTGATACTAACTCCTTTCTCTTGCCCACATTTCATACCACGACTCAGGCCCTGCTGCGCTGTGGCCGACTCCTCAATACGAACCAGATCCCTGAAATCACGATACTTTATTATTCCGGCCATCCTGCAAATCTATAACATCCCTTAGCTTCAAAAGTGGAACGTGCGGATTGCATGTTCTGTATATATTTTTCTTGCCTCAGGCGGAGACGTTGGGGTGGAAAAAAAAAAGAAAAAAAAAAGAAGAGAAGTTAAGAGTATGATGAATGTGTTCTGGCCAGAGGAGTGTGGGTGGTCTGTATCTGTCAGCGCTGCTATTACAGCAGACAGCAGAGTTACAGGCCAATAAGCCGCACTATCATCACCGTCATCAGCAGCAGATCCTCTTACAACAGCTCTCAGCTGTCCACATCACAACCCTGACAGCACAAACATGTACTTACCCAGAGAGCTCTGCACTTGAACGTCTCGCATTAAAAAACATTTGGCTGTTTCACTGCATGTTCTTAAAGGGACAGTTCCACCCATGCCACACTTTCTCACTTACTACGCCACTGGTTTTCATCATCTGCCAAGGTTATAAAGTTATAACATGCCACTTTTCCACATTAAAATGACTAGACCTATGTTATATATTATGAGTTGTGTTCTTACATTATCCCAAATGTTTCCATCAATTCTCAAACCAGGGAAAGCTGTGATTGTGGTTGGTCTGCCCGAAGCTCAAAATTGACTTTTAATCCAGTTTTAATTCACATTATTAAGATACATCTTTTTACATCTTGGTCGTTTTCAGCTGTGTATTTTAACCAGGTGAGGGATTTTATTCAATAGATGTCTGGATGAAGTAAGAGTAAATGTTAGACAGCTCAGCATGAAACTTGAAACTGCTTTATTCAGTGTTTCTACGGGTTTCAATCCCCTGGTCTGTTGGTTATGGGGAGGTGGACACCTCTACGGATAATTCAGCTGCTGATAAAAACGTCCTGAACGTTTAGATCATAAGTTATCAGAGAAACAATCGAAACAAAGGTCACACTGTGTCTCAGCCTTAAAACTGTAGACACAAAATATAATAATAATAATAATACAATAATATTTCTGTAGAAAGTGAGAAGTTTGTTTTAAAGCAGCTGTCAGTGCTGTACTGACCACGGAGGAAACGATAGGGCCGTTGCTTTTATTTACTCGCCAGAACTGTTTCACAAATAAACGTTAAAAGATCGAGCTGCTGACACGAGTGCTGTCAGGTTTATTTAGGTTACACAAAAGGAGAAATGAGGGGGCATGGTTTACTATCATTGAAGTAATGTACAGTATATGTGAAAATTAGCATGAAGACTCAACCTCACAGGGATTAGTGTGTTGCCAACAGTGGAGCAGCAGCAGCAGCAGCAGCAGCGCTCCCTGGTAAACAAACTACGCAATATCAACACTGGCAATAAAACAGCTCGAGCACCTATCTCTGGCTTTCCATTGCTTTCATTTTTTTGTTACTAATCGGCCATTATAAAGACGATTTATCTGCAGTTGGATTAAATCGTGCTCCTCTGTGGATTATCCAGGGTAACGGGGACATTGTTCCTGGAAAGAGAATACCTCAAAAAAGCCAAAGCAAATCTGCATGGTTAAATAATGTTGTTTTAATGGAGGAAACAACTGTTGAGAAAGTGTTGGCTGGAGACTGGAAAAACAAGAGAACTGAAGGTAATAATCCTCATGTTCTGTCACAGCCCCCCCCCCCATTACCTCTTGTTTACCTGTGTTTTCCCGGAGCTGTGACGCTCGTTCCCTGGAATTTTTATGAGAGATTTACTGGAGCAATACGAGCCCGGGCGTTATAATTGCTGAGCTAAACAGGAGAGAGCTGCTATCAAAACAGTGTGACGTTGGTTCGTAGCAGCGCTGATTCATGACTGTGAAAACAAGCGACACACACACACACACACACACACACACACACACACACACACACACACACACACACACACTTATAGAGGGCAAATGCAGGCAACACTTTGTTATCTGTGAGATTGTGGGAGGAGAATAATGAGGTCACCTATGAGCCAACTCCACTGTGTTACATTAATGAGGTTGCTGTCTGCCACTGTGGCCGGCTGCAAGGACACACACACAGTAGATCACCTGGTATTATCTGTCCTCCGTCACCGGGCCTGGCACCCGCACAGAGCCAGAGAGAGAGAGAGAGCGTGAAGCGAGAGAGCGAGAGAGCGTGGAGCGAGACTGTACCGCTGCTTCACTTCACTTCTCTCTGCAGCAGCTCATGTTAGACCCTCTGACAACACAGCATTGATTTATGACTCCTGCAGACAGACGCAGGCAGCAGACAACCAGTGCGGTGTGTGTTTTGCACTCACGTGATTGATTATCCTGTCCGTCTTGTCTGTGGCATTTTTTTGAAATGTAATCTCTCTGAACAGCATGAAAGGTGTGAGACCCCAGAGAAAACAAACCAACCCCTCCCCCACCCCACCACCCCCACCATGTGTATCCATGCCTGTATTATATTAGCATACCTTTGCTCAGGCTTGCTAGGAAATTGAATTCCCCCTCTTCCTGTAACACTCTCCCCGGGATTAAACCGTCACCGTGTGATTTACTGTAACCTTGCCGTGAACAGCGGCATCCCTCCACGCAGCGCTGATTGATGGGCCAGCGAGTGTTTTGTGTTGCCACATTGTCACGCCATCGTACAGTACATTTCATTTTGCTCACAGCACAATGAAAACAGCGCCGAATACAATGAAGGACGTTTGTCTGGCTGTAGAGAGAGTCACATTAAAGTGTTTACGACTGATCTCCTGATCCGATTCGTTTAGACTCGGATTGATTTCTGATGGTTCTGTCACATCAGATAAAACCCGACGCTGTGGAAAGCGTTGTTTCCTTGAATATGACATTGTGTAAAGTGCACATCATCATAAACCGTGTCCCAATTCCCTTCGTAGACGTCGTAGACATTTTCTTCTTAATACCAATCAATCATGGTTGGAGTCCCACGGCCTCTCTTGAGTATTGTTGCTGACTGTGCGTTTCCCTTTATGGCCACAGTTTACCATCTTCTAATGGCCACTTCCAGCAGGATAATGTCACAAAGTAAAAGTATTTCAGCGGCCTCCCGAGTCTCCAGACCTGAGTCCAGTAGAGAACCTTTGGGCTGTGGTAGAACAGGAGATTGGCAACGTGAATGTGCAGCTGACAAATCTGCAGAAATGATGTGATGCAGTCACGCCAACACGGAGCAGAATCTCAGAGGAAAGTTTCCAACATCCAGCAACTGAGGCTGTTTTAGAGCAAAGGGAGGCTTCACTGTATTAGTTTGTATTAGCTAATAAAGTGCTCACTGAGTGTAGATGCAGAAATAGCACTGTGTCCTTCTGTAACCACACTTACACCCTACATTACCAGCAGTTTTTGGTTTAACTTCTCACCGACTAAAACCACCGCTTCTTTTTTCCTCTTGTGTTTCAGGCGCCATCAAACTTTGTTGCAGCAGAGTCAGTCGCGGTTCCAGACTTCAGTTTGGTGAGTACGGCCTTATCGTTACCTGCCTCTGAAAACCAGGACTAACATCATAATAAATTGAAATGATCCTTTAAAGCTTCCGCACTGACGCAATCCTAACAGCAACGACTCTGGCACTGCTGCTCATTTTTCTTCTTGCGTTTATGTGTGTGTGTCTGCCTCTGTGCAGCTGATGATAAATGAGCGCAGCAGATCCTGAGAGCGCTCACAGAGGAAAGAATAATGGGTATTTAAGCACACTTGTAAATTACCAACACATTTGTCTTAGACTGTCCCCTTAGGGAAGTCTTGACAGCACAGCACACAAAGTATATAAAGCTCACATACATCTGTTCCCACATAGCCTTATTGGATCTGCTGACATCACTTAAATACAAACTGTCACGCCATGTGCCATAACTCATACTTTTGACAAAGCGCATAAAGCAGTCGTTGCTGTCTTTGCACCTGCATGCGTGTGTGTATATGATAGAGCCCGTCTCAGCAGGTGTGTGCCGGGTCACGCAGAGTGCGCGGCGATGTTTATCTCTAAGTACCGCAGACAGGCACGCTGGACCGCCTGGTGGGAAAATGGGATTACAGCTATCTGTTCCTCTGCGGCGTGCTGAGCGCAAAGCCTGTGATTCTGCAGTTACATGCTTCCATCAGCTGCACACATGCTGCCTGCCACTTTGTTATGCAAAGATGTTTGACCTAGCAAAAACAGCCGCAAACAAAAAAGATGATGAGGATGAAATGTCTGGCACATTCAATTTAGGTTGAATGGTGAAATTAGCAAGAATGAGCTTTATTGTTATTAATTATGGATTGGGGAATAAATCAGAAAAACAACAGCTCAGTTCTGAACTTGATGACTTTGAAACTCTGACTTTTCGTTGGACGGCGTCCTGCAGCCATAAGCACAAGAGTTGTTTTGAGTTTCCTGCCAAAGTCGGGATCATAACACAGCTTTGTGTTTCTCCAGCCGCAACCTGCTGAACGGCTTCCAGAGAAAAGCCAGAGCGCCCCAATTCATCATCCTCATTCATAAACAGTCATTAATGTTTATGACAGGTGTCGTGACATGTTTACGACAGCATTATGTCTGCTTTACGAGACCACTGTCAGGCCAGGTTTTTATGACCGTGGCACTCGGGGAGGCAGCGAGGGGACGGCTGGCGGCGCGCCCGAGAGGTTCTGGGATGTTTAATCAGTTACTCGAACACACTCACAAATAAAAAGAGAGAACAGCGTTTGGCAGCGAAGTCGGTCTGTTTGACAGGGTTAGCCATCAAACCTTCTCATTAAACTCTCTGGATGCAGGCTGCCCTGTTCTTGAGGGCTTTTATTGGAAAATCACTATTCTCAATTTGCTAGTTGTTGTAAAAGTTGTGTTCCAGGTAGTGGTTGTGGGTTCTGGTGGGGGTTAAGCAACGCCACAGGAACCCCCACCCTCCTGCTTTATGGCGCGCTGTAAAGCTGTTGGCAGGCCGACAGCGGCAGTATCGTTTTATCCGGCTGCTAATTTAAGGAAGGAGATTAAGGTTGTGAATTACATTTATGGCACTGGCCATTTTTTTTTTTTTTTTTTGTGTGTGTGTGTGTGTGTTTGTTGATAGTGAGTCGCTCTTTCTCCGTGTTCCATCAACGTCTGCTGTGGTTCTTTCTAATAACACTTTATCTGAGGTTAAATAGCCGCAGCATAACTGGCTTAATTCAAATGTAATTTTGTATATACTTTGTAATTGTACCACATTTTGTTCCCACTTTCCAGCAAGACAACCCGTGTGAAGGCTCTTAAGCTTTATTAATAGTTAATAAATCCTTTTTAAAGCTTTATAAATCAGTTATAAGCCATTAATATAAAGAGATTTTAGTTTGTCAGGTTGTGACTCCAGATTACCAACATTTATAACAGCATTACTACTTTGTTCTTATTAATGGCTATTAACGGATCTATTAAGCATTAAAAATGAGCTAGGTCTCATAAACCCTTTATATGGGTATATTTCTGAGGCTGAAAATAATCTGTTCTGTTTCCATTAGAAACGTGATAGTATTACAGTTCTGAGTGGGCCTCGAACTGAGACCAGAACATGTCCTGTACCGGTTTTTAACATCTCAAAATAGTTAATTATCCGCCTCATCAATTAGTCTTTCCTGAATATTGGCCACATGAAACGAACCCGAGGCTTTACACAAGAAAACAACCAGGTTTAACAGTGATCAGTGTCCCGACAGTGTGTTGTGTGTTGGGTTTACATAATCAGATCTTTGTCAATCCCATTGTGATGTACTAGTTTTAGTTTCAGTGTATTTGTTTATTAAATGGGGACGATGCAGTTTAAGATCGTTCACATCTGAAACATCAAACTGAAACAAACAACAAACATGCAGTGTCATTAAAATAGTCAGTTTTCATTATCATAAAAGATGTCTTTGTTTTCTAATTCTCACATTTAAGAAGCTGGAGAATTTTCTGTAATTTATCTTGAACTGATTAATTGATTATTGAAATAGTTGCCAGTTAATTTTCTGCTGATTGACAAACCAATAACCAGTCGATTAATCATTTCAGTTTAAACTCAACCAAACGTTAACCACAGAGGTGGCAGATTAGAAATCGCTCATGTGAATTGTTTTGTAATGGATGAATGATTATTTGATGAAGTTGTAGTTTTAAGTAATTTACAACTTGTACATCTTTACAAACGGCACAAAGATGAATCGGTTGACTTCATTTTTACAGCAGAGCTTTCTGTGGCCAGTGCAAACATCCAGAGAAAATGGTGAAGAATCTCTCTCTTTAAATAGCTAATCTTTCAGCTGAAATAGTAGCTGTGTGTCACTGGAGCCGTGGACATGCGCTGCCCTTCCCTGCGCCCTGGCAAGCACTTTACAAACAAACGTAAGCAGTTTTATTGATAGGGTAATCCTAGACTGATTAATGACCCAATAATCAGCCGTAACCTGCAATAAATCAGCCGCCGATCAATACCGCCTGTGCTCTGCAGCCGTGGCCAGATCATTACCATGTCACTGTATATCTACCATTAGCACAGGATGGCTGAGCGCTAAAGGGAGGGAGAGGAGTGGAAGAAAAAGTGTTTCCTTTCTAATGTGTTGGAAATGGGATTGATAGAGAGGTCATTTTTTAATTTCATTTGTCTGCCTCCCTGCCTCCCTGCCTCCCTCTTCTTTCAGACTGATTAATGACCGAACAGCAAAGGCAGTGATAAAGATTGAGAGGGGTGAGCAGGATGTTAAATTATGATAATGACAGCGCAATTAATGACATTGGGAGACATTATTCTTCAGCCTTTCGGCATATCGCAGCTGCTAGAAGATGTACAGTGTGCTGTCGCAGTTAAAGGTGCACTCTCATAGATAGGAACTATATCTCGGATATTCTGTATCCAGATTCCAACAAAAATGGTTTTCTACTAAGAATTAGAGATAAAAAATACAAATATTTCTTGAGCATGTCTGCACTACTACGATTCAGTTTTAAATCGCATCAGTTTTGCTATGTTTACGCGAATGTTCAGGCGCCTAAAACGGAGACTTTTGGAAACGCTGGTGGCCTCGTTGTAGTTTTGAAAGCTCCAGGGTTGCGTTGTAGTTCAGGACGGGCGGAAACGGAGACCTTTAGAAACAATGACCTAGACACCGAGGGCTCTGATTGGGTCGTATCGGCCTCAACAACCCGTGGTGGAAGCAACATGAATCACGAAATACAAGCGTTACTGATCTCGTTGTCTTTGCATTTTAACGCTACATCTGCCTTTTCTGTTCCGCGTTCGTCGTATTTTCTCCAACTAATCAACTGCGGAGTAGACAATCATTACATTCCCACAGGAGTTGAAGCCCAGTACACGAGTTTCACATTTGGGTAAATGTTGTTGTTTTTTTTTTACTGCGGTTACATATATAGATATTATGTAGGAAATTATAGTGTAACTCTTTAAATCTGTTACAGATTGAAGATCTTGTTTTCCATCTCACATTTGAGCAATGTGTACACCAAGATGTTCCTAAAGTGCAAAGTAAATATCTCCTTATTTGATATGTTGTACAGAGCTTTTAGAGGTTCAGATATTTTCTATTATTAATACCTGCTCCTTGCCAAAGTTTAAAATCTGGTCCTGCAGAAAACAGTTTGATTTTTGCAGGAATTTTTGAAGGAACAGACAAAATATGTCGTCCTGCTGATGGCCACGTCAGACTTGTTGGCTGAAGTTTTGCCTTTTCTTTCCTATTTAAATCATATTGTTTGGTTCATTTCTGTTTTGTTTTTCCATTGTAGAAAAAAAAAATCTTCATCCTTTGCCAGTTCTCAGGCTACTTCATCTACTTACCTAAACTTAATCATGACATCATTAAGTTTTCCTTTTTTTTTTCAGTAAATATTGTTCTACTTTTGTATCTCTGTTTTTCCACAAAATGTAATTATGCTGATTAAGACATGAGCCCGACTTTGCTTCCCGAACTGGCTCTGTTTCAGGGGAAAAAAGCAAGTAAAAGCAGGATTAATCAAAACCAGTTCTTGGACAATTGAAGTAAGAGATCGTCAAAAGTGCTCTCTCAGCTGAATTGGCTGAAACTAGATCCGAACCGTGTTATTGATGCGATCTGGGAACATGCAGCTAACGCAACATGAATCACTCCATCAGTCAGTGTTTATTTATAAAACCATAACAACCATAACACAATAAAACCGACTGTGTGTGTGTGCGCCTATAAATCTTTCACATACTCCTCGGAACATGATCGCTGCTGATACGTTCTGCACCTGCTCTACAACCCAAACCTCCATCCGACGGCGTCTTTGAGTTGAACAACAGCAGCTGAAACAAAAAAAACGGATCATTTCCAACACAGTAAAGCTGGAATCATGCGTCTCCAAAAATACATGTCAGAGTCTCTGCGTAACGGTCAACCATAAATCACACAGGAAGAGGAGGAGCTGACGTCCAAACTCCCACATCTCGACATCATGGCGGCCTGCACCGATCCGCCGAGCCTTTGTGCTGTGGTTGGTGGCGGCCAAACTATGAAGTGACTCACGACCTCCACCCGCTGCTTGGGAGTGTGTCACTGATTTAACCTCAGTACCTTTGATCACACCTTGTTGCTTGGTTGCTCACTCGTGATGGTTTCTCTCAGCCAGCACATCTGGAAAGTGGTCGCACACTCCCGTTTTAGCAAAAGTAGGATTAAGGGGCAATACAAACTTTTTATTGCTTTGAAAACTTACAGATGATGAGATGATGAGAGTCGGCGCCTCTAAGTCTGAGGTCCATGGTTCTCGGTGGACGGCTTCCTCCGGGTTGGGGGTGAGTTGTTGCGCTAAGTGAAGGAGTTCAAGTATCTCGTGGTCTCGTTCACCAATGAGGCTAAAGTGGACGTTGTGCTGGTCCATTGTGGTGAAGAGGGAGCTGAGTCGGAAGGCAAAGCTCTCGATTTACATCTTTGTTCCAGCCCCCACCTACGGTCATGAGCTCTGAGTAGTGAATGAGGTCACGGATACCAGCGGCTGAAGTGGGTTTTACTTCGTAGGGTGGCTGGGCTCAGCCTTAGCGACAGGGCGAGGAGCTCGGAGTAGAGTCGCTGCTCCTTCGCATCAAAAAGGAGCCAGTTCAGGTAGTTCGGATGGATCTGAATCGGATGCCTCCTGGGCGTGCTTCGTTTGGATTTTCTCCAGGCAAGTCCAACTGGAAGAAGACTAACCCTAACCCGCAGTAGACCCGAAACTCCCATCTGGCCCGGGAACACCTCCGAATCCCCCAGGAGGAGCTGGAAAGCGTTGCTGGAGCGAGGGACATCTGGAGTACCCTGCAACCGCAACCTGATATGACATATGATATCTACTTATGATATGTACATTTAATCGTTACCTAGCCAGTCAGTCACGTAAAAACGTCAAAAATAAGGCAAACTAGGAAAGGAGTTACAGCTTGGACACAGCCTCGCTGAAATGGATGCACCGCATTGGAATGAAGTGTCCCTGAAATCAGATTAGAGGTCAGGATTTGGTCAGAGCACGTCGCAGATCCACGGAGGAGAAGATGAGGAGATCGCTGCAGCGGTGGAGGGGCGAGGTCACGAAGCAAGGGAAATAAGGATCAAATCAACTAAGTGAGCAGGAGGAGAGAGGATTGACCCGGGTAAAAGGAAGTGAGGATGACAAGGTGCATGCCGAGGAAGAGCATGTGGGGAGATAAGATAAAGAGAAGGGGGGGGGGGGGGGGGGGGGGGGGGGGGGGCAGAGAAGAAGAAAGGTAATTTGAGAGAGAGAGCCAGTAGGAGAGGTTGAGGCAGGGCTGACAGTGGGCCATTCATCCTCCATGCTAGAAGAGACAAACTGCTGGCAGAGGAAGACAGGCCCCATAAATCACTTGGCAACACACACACACACACACACACACACATTTGTGCATGCAATCGCACAGTAAAACACTTCCATGGCCCCACACACATGCGCAGAAATCCACATGTGAACAGAAAACACACATCTCCTACAGCTTCTTTCAACAAGGTCTCTCTGTTTCACGCTGGTCAACCGGGGCTCGTTTTCTTTTATTGTTTTTCTTTTTTTTTTTTCCTTTGGTACAGTGGTGGAAAGTCACTATGTACATTTACTCCAATACATTTATTTGACAGCTGCAGTTACTACTTTGGGCAAATGAGATTTCTTGCTGAGATTTAGATGAAAACATCCAAACCACTATTGTGTGTATACGCTAAATGTAAAGCCAAACGCCAGCAGCTGGTTAGCGTAGCTTAGCACAAAGACTGGAAACAGGGGGAAACAGCTAGCCTCTCCGGCAACATGTTGCTTTTACGTGTTGCTGACAGAGGCCTGCTGGATGTTTTCCCTGTTTTCACTCTTTATGCTAAAATAAGCTTTTGCTTTTGACACTTAAAGCACGTTTTGCTGCTAATAAGTCGACTTTTGAGAGACTTTTACTTGTAATAAAGTGCTTTTACACTGTTGCTTTGGTACTTACTCACCACTTCTAGCGCCACTGCTTTGTTTGCTCTATTTCTCATGCTACACAACAGCTTGCAGAGATCAGTGTGTGCTGAAGGGAAAAGACGGAGCAAACATTCCTGTAACCTTTTGGATTTTCCACTCCTCGTCCAGTAATACTGAGCTGGCGGTGGCGCGGCAGGGTTGTCTGCCCCTCTGTCTGTCCGCGGCCAAGGCCGGCCGCTCCGTGACTGATCGGCGCTCTCTCTCTGTGGGTTCTGTCAGTCACAAACCTCCCACTTTCCTCCCCTGCCCAGAGAGGGTGAGGAGAGCCAGTTCCTCTTCGCCCAGCCCTGACCTCTGCGCTGACATGTGTGGCGTGTTTGGATAGCGGGCCACACGCTGACCATGGCTGCCGGGCAGGTCAGGGGAGTGGCTGCCCTCGTGTTTTCACTGGAGGATGTGCTTTTGTTATTTCAGTGATTATTAAGGTCGGCCTTCTCCGAAACAACTAATTAAATGGGGTGAGGATCTGATTCACTCAAGAGCTTCCTCTGTGGCAAAACGAACCTGCCCTGTCTCGCCTTTAAGAGTTTCTAATCCACCTTAAATTATTCCAGTATCATGGATATTAATGGAGACATTTAGTGCTGGCTCAGGCTTTAAGACTCTGCCAAGAATTAAATTGCTGGAGAAATACTGAATCCTGTGAGACATGGGCAGTTTTAACTAAACTCAAAGTAATATATGAGATATTTCTAGCAATCAGAGCATCAGAGAAATCATCTGTTTCTTCCCCCTCTCTGTATGTAGCACTTTTATTAAGCTGAATATTGCTAAGTGTCGTATTTTGCATTTATCTCTGCTTATTTAAACTTCATTTGATTGTTTATTTTATATCATATTACCCATAATCGACTCCAGAGTATTGGATGTACTTTGTTGTTTCTACTTCCTGCAACAACAAAAAATAAAAAAGACTGATAATTTTTATGTGTGGACACTTAAAACAGTTAAAAGTTTTCATATTCTTCCTGTTTACTGAATATTGAAGTAGAATAGAAGCTTGATCTAAAAGCCACTGAGAGCAAACAACCTGCTGCGAGTGGACTACTGCTAGCATAACCTGGCTTGTTGTTAGCATGGGAGCTAGCTAGTGGGGAGAGATGATATTACACCACCTACACCAACTACACCACCATCCGAGAGGAAACCACGGCTACCTAAATTACCTAACTGATGCATCGCAGCAGGCCCAGTCTTTGGGCCATAGCTGTTTCTTTCCCCATCGTCCATCCTAAGTCATGCCCCCAGTTACCTCACCATCTGGGCGCGACAACTGTCCCCGCCTGACCGAGAAAATGTCCGAGCTGGAAGGGAGAATATCCTGCCCCATGTCTGGATGTTGCCGATACGTTAGTTTCCATTCAATAACCTGTCAGTTATAAATCAGTAGGCAACTAGGCAGCGGTTTACAACAACCTTAGCGTAGACAACTATAGATTATAACTTGGATAACTTTCTCTCCTCTGCCCTTATTTGCACGAGGGAAGACTTGAAGAGAGCGCTCCCGGGGGGTGCGTTCACCTGTAGGCACAGTGATTGTGTAATTACTGTCACTGCCAGCAGGGGGAGACAGAACTTCCACACTGCAGGTTTAAGTGTAACCGTTATTCTCGTATTCTGCAGCACAGAAAATCATAACATGAAAGTAACTGTAGGACTGTATATAAACTTATTGTGGTTCATGTGCTGCACATTTACAGACTGACTGATGTTTGTCCAATCATTTGCTGCTTCACGTTAATGTACTTACATGTGTTTTGCTTGCGTGTCCGTGAGTGTGTTCTGTACACCCTGACAAGCTTGTGTGAATAGTCCTATTATGTGAAAATGAATGCAGACAGCGTCGCGACAGCTGGTGTTTTAATGATGTCAAATACGACGGAGCCCGTACGTGCGCAGTGCGGTGGCTCTCGCTCATTGTGTTTACAGCAAAAACAGGATATAAGTCATTAGTGTGCAGTACCCAGGTCATACTGTATGTAACCTTAACACAACATCTCTGTAGACAGCGGCGAGGAGAGTGAATGTGACTCACATTAGCAATGCTGCAAACAGTGGAGGACATTGTGCTGTTTGTGTAAGTGTGTCTCACATGAATGGTGTATGTGTGATGACAATGAAGGCAAAAAACTGGGCAATGAGAGAAGTTATAAAAGCAGTAAAACTAAGATATATTTCCCTATAATTATAAATAAACACGCGGCATCCCAAGAGACCAAAGAACAAACAACATAATTGTACAAAACATATAAATCCCATTAGAGCCTCGGGATCTTAAGATAGAAGCTCATAAATCGAGTTGGGTGTGATCTATCTTTGCTTTTCAACTACACATGTGCACGAGGAGAATATTTTTTTTGTATGTACCATTTTGTATCCAGTGCATAAAAAAGCTTTTAAAATGAGGACAAATGAAATCATTTCGAACCAGACGTCATGTTACGATCATCTTCAGCTGTTCACTTTCCCCCCTTCGTCCTGCTTTTTGTCTCTATTTTTTTTTCTCTCTGCTCCTCTGTCTGTCTTTAATATGGGTCAGTAATTCCCTTCTTGACCTCTCCTCTATTGCCGTCAACCATATGTGAAGCGGCGGGGTCAGGTCGGGGGCAGTGGGCGAGCACGAGGTCAAATCTCATTAGAGAAAAGTTTTCTAACTTCACCGTCCTCGTCCTCCTTCTCTCCCCCAACTCCTCCTCTCTCACCCCTCCTACTTCTTGTTTGAATTTTAGTTTTATAGAAAACAATCGGAAGAAATTAAGTTCTCTACAGTTTTTAGACCTGATTTCCAGTTCTGTTTATTTTCCTGTAGCAAAGTGTGGTTTTATATATTTTATTACCCCATGCACCCATGCATCTGTACAGCTTTTACTGTACTACTAACTGACACATCGATTAGTCCATTATTAGAGAATTAATTTGCATTTCGTTTATCTAAATGTTTTATGTAATTTCTTTAAGGGAATATATTTTAAGATGAGAATTTAATGCTTTTCTCTATAATAACCGAATATCTTTGGATTGTTTTTGGATTTTAACTCGTCTGTCGGCATTTTTTTACTATTTACTGTAATTTTTTACAGACAAAACGATTGTTTGAATAATTCAAAAAATAATCTGCAGATTAATCAATAATGAGCCGTCATGCAAAGCGTCGACCTCCAGGGTTAGGGTTAGGTGTGTTGTTTTTACACTGTATAGTCCGTCATCAGTCTACACCCCACACATGGAGATGACTGCTGTAAACCTCCTGGCAGCAAAACTCAACCAATAACATCCCAGAAAAGTTTGTGACACTGTAAGAGTTGCTGAAGTGTAATTAGGGTCTTGAAACTCGCAGCTCACTTGTTAACACACCCAGAAAACTTAGATAAATCAGGGTTTACATGCCACTGGACCTTTTCTCTTGTTTGTCTGCTGCAGATGTTGTTATTCTCCCTCCTTTTCTCCACCCTCCCTTTTGCCTTTTTATCCAATTTACCAAAGTATGACACTTGAAGCTGTTTGTCCTCACATGGCACATATGCAGTTTGCAGTGATAATGGAGGTAGAGTTACCACTAAAAACACTTTGGGCTAGTGCGTCCTTGATTTCAGACTAATGCAGCCTCTTGTTTCTAGCCATTAACCGGAGAGTTTTCAGCTGTGGATAGCTAGCTAAGTAAGCTAATGTTAGCTGCCTTCTCGTTTTAAAAGGAGAATCTTGTAAAAATGTGTCTTCAGTATTCACTTGGTGGCTACATACATGATATAATGCTAACAGACTGAGGCTAAGCTAAAATGTCATGCCATGTGTGGGATACTGAAACAAAGACACAGGAAAAACTCCAATCCCATGCTCCAGCTCTCACTACAGCGGCGTACGCCACACTTCATCTGGACAAGTCAAACCAGTCAATTAACTGTGCAACAAATGGTCTTTGAGTAATTGGTTGTTTGTCGTCAAATGTCGCCTTCAGTGAGTACAGTTGAATTAAGCTTTTGGTTCATTAGTTTCCTAACACTTTGCCAGCGAGTGGCAGGCAGCAAAGACTTTGTGATTGTTTGCCAGCGCAGTCGCTGCCAATTACAGGACTCAAGAGGAGCGGCATTAATCAAACCTAGAGTACGGTGGCAGACATCAGATTGCAGAAGGCTGCAAAACAAATATGTCACTGTCAGTGAGGCCATACAGCAGGCATTTAGGGGATTGCATTAAGTCGATGGCTCAGCTGAATAGCAAGCTAAGCTAATGTGGGACAGGGGCCTCTGGAAACTATTCGCCTGACATAGTGGGAGGCAGAGGGGAAGCGAGCGGAGGAGTGAAGCTGCCTTCATTCTCCCATCCTTCATTTCCTATCTCTCCTTAATTCTTTCTGTCTATTTTTCCACCTTTTGTCTTTTTTATTTAAGCCGACAGGCTGAACTGGAGGGCGTGGGATGGCCAGTGGGGGAATTAGGATGAGAGAACAGGGAGGGGACAGATGAAATGAGATAAATACGAGCAGCTGGATGAGCTGCGATGAAAGAAACAATAATGGAGAACGGTTGGTGGAGGAGACAAAACAATGAGCGGTGCAGGGTTGAGTAAAAAAACAATGGTACGGAGTTGGCTTCAGTGAGTTGGTGTGTATTTGTGTTTCAGGAGAGATGGAAGAGGTGGCCTTTGGTATCTTGGCTTGTTTTCTCATCCAGAGGAGTTACTTTATGATTAGAGTGTATGAAAATAGTGTTATGTGACGAGAAACGTGTGAATATGACTACACAGGAAAATCACATGGATCCAATTTTCAGTCATTATAGCACAACACTGGATGAGTGAGGGTAAAGATTACTGCCGGGTAGAAAACCACCTAAGACAAGATGTTGTTTTGACTCAGTGCTTGGGTTATTTAGCTTTTTGTAAACTTGCGTGTCACTATTTCTCACTGATTATTAGTAAAATGTGAATCACTCTCTCTCTCTCTATCATTTTGTACAACTAACAGTATTTTTGTAAACAGTAAACACAATGATTTACAATAAAAAACAGGTTTATGGTCTCTAATGGTTTAATTCATTAAGTTTGTCTGAATCTTTGTTTTCATCCAGGTAACTGCTGTAACCCGTTTCAGTATCGCTCCTCTCGCTCAGGTCGTCAGCCACTGACCGAATCACGACTTTAAAAACTTTTTTGCAGCTAAAACCGCCAAAATAAGAAACTAAATAGATTTTCCATAATGGATTTCACCATCCTGTCCTGAATTTCAGTGAATCACAATTCATTTCATCGGTCACATGTCTTAAAACGTTATGAAAAATACAACGCGTGTATGTGTCAGCCGGTCTTAAAGGGAGAAACATGCACCGTGTTGAGGTCGGTTAAAGTCAAACACTGGGACAAAATAACCATATTTTAGTTTTGGTAAATAACACAACAGGAATATAAAAACATAACACCAACACTGGGTCAAAACAACCAGTTGCTGGTGCATAAAGTGTCACTGAGTCATTGTCAAGCCGTCATATCCTCCTCCTGGCTGCATCACACTGCCTCCATTATCCCTCTCCATGAAGACTTTTGCATGTCTTTGTTGTCACAACGTAATGAAGCGTACAAGGGAGAATAACAGCGCACACATTCCCACAGGTTTCTACAAACAAATCGTCATGTAGTCGTGTATGTGAGTGCTTGAGAAGAGAGAGGAGAGAGGTTGGCACACCTGGTCAACAGCTGCTCAAAGAGGGAATAATTGTACGGCGAGTTATAAAAAAAAAAAAAACACATTGTATGTATGTCCCCATCAATTTTGATGTCAGAAAGTGGCTTTCAGATGCTGTTGGAGGAGCCGACAAGCACTTTGTTTTCAGCGCACAGAGGCCACTTCAACATCACAGCTCCAGAAATATTCTGACACATTACCTCCTGTAGAACCACAGCTTGTTGTTTTCACACGCTGGTTTTTGAACGGATTAAACACACAAGACAATTGTTTAGCTGTAGAGGTGCTGGAGGGAGGATTTTGTTACGCCATGTTAGCCGATTCCGCCTGTTTTCTGTCTTTATGCTAAGCTAAGCTAACCAGCTGCTGGCAGTAACTTCATATTTACAGTGCAGACTTTACTGTGTGAAATTGGTGGCAGTTGAGTTTTAAGGTTTTGAGTTTTCAAAAAAAGGTAAATGAGAAACAAATGAGTTCCCAGAAAGCGCTTTTGTCCAAATCCTTATAACCAAGAGGTGTAACAATATCAGACTCAGCTGTGCGCTGTCCCACGTGGAGGGGGCAGCATATTTGAAAGCTTTGTTAGCTCTTGGATTAGTAACAGGGATGTCAGGCTAATGCACGCAGCGCTCGGTGAACTTCTCAGTGATGAAATGTAAGTGTAAGTCCTAAATGAAGCCTGCATAAGCGATCTCACCTTCATGACACACAGTGGAGTCACGGGATGAGTCAAAGTGAGAGTTTATGGATCAATAGCTGTCACCGCTCAGGAGTCCGATGATCTGTAAAGCTCTCTGCTTAAAAAGATTATGACTGCACTGTGGGTGTTGGGCTACCGTGGCTGTACAGTGTGAGTGTGTGTGTGTGTGTGTGTGTGTGTGTGTGTGTGTGTGTGTGTGTGTGTGTGTGTGTGTGTGTGTGAGAGTATGTGTGTGAGTGAGTGAGTGAGTGCACGGAAAAGAATAAATTACAGGGTAATGATATTAAAAGCACAAAGTCGTTAAGATGCCAAGTTAAGACACAATAAATCCACTCATGGCTTCTACAGCCTGTCCCCACACTGGGTAATTAAATTAGATTTATAAGCCATATTACATCAGTGCTAGATACTTCATCCACCCTCAGCTCCTGCACCGTCCCTCCATTTTGCCCCGCTTTATTAGACGACCTGACAGCCAGTGAAAAATATGGGGGAATGTTTCAGGTCT
This sequence comes from Seriola dumerili, assembly GCF_002260705.1. Taxonomy (NCBI): domain Eukaryota; kingdom Metazoa; phylum Chordata; class Actinopteri; order Carangiformes; family Carangidae; genus Seriola; species Seriola dumerili. The sequence continues at coordinate 765,448 of NW_019174302.1, read as the reverse complement.
CGGGCTGCGAGAGCGCTGCACTGGGCACTCTGTCTTTTGGCGGTGTCAGTCGTGTCCACTGATAATATATTAAGCGCTTCACTTCTCTGCAGAGCGGGGTTGGAGCAGCGCTGCCTATGACACAGTCAAACAGCTTTATCATCATCCACAGTCACTGCTGCTGCCGCCGCCGCCGCCGCCGCCCAGACACCTTCACGCTCCTTCACCTCAGGGCAGATACGTCGGAGTACAAAGAGTTAGCAGGTAAAACAGCACAGTGTCCTGAAGATTTACATCCATACATTGTGCACCTCATGGTTTACGCCTAATGATAAAGATACAGTGTTGAATAATAGCCAGAGGTATTTTTGCAGAACATTAAGATGTCACAGTGAAGTTGACCTTTGACCTTTGGATATAAAATCGCTTCATTTTATCCTTGTAGGCATTTGAGTTAAATTGTGTCATAATTAGCGTATGAATTGGTGAGTTACAGCCAAGAACGTGTTTATTTGTGAGGTCACAGTGACCTTTGACCTTTGACCACCAAATCGTAATCAGTTCATCACTGAGGCGGAGTGGACGTTTGTACCAAATTTTAAGAAATTTCTTTAAGGCGTTATTGAGATATTGCGTTCACGCTAATGGGATGTATGTACCGACCACCGGAAAACATAACGCCTCCGTCCAAAAACAAAATAAATCTCACTTACATTTAAAACAAAAAACTCACTTACATCTTGTTGTATCGATTTCTGCCACTAGGTCAATGCAACAGAGTTAAATGGAGTTTTGTTTGTGATGTTCGCAGCATTAAAACTGACATTTAAAAGTTCCAGTTCGGACATGAGCGAGTGAGGATGTGCTCCGGAGCTTTTCCACTGAACTTTACAACATATTTTTTCGTGTATGTCACAACTTAATCTTTGAAATTTTAAAGCTGTGACCGATTAATAACTTACTCCTAATGTCCGGGACGTACAAGCGCCGCGGGGGAAGCAGCAAGTCAACAGCGTAACTGAGGGCGGAGAACGCACCAGTCCGAAATGTCGAGGCGAGGAAAGTAGTTCCAAGCCCATTCACCTCCAATGTATTCGGGTGGAAGAATCAGATATTTCAAAATTGGGACAAGAAAAAAGAAAATCAGCATGGTTAGATACCTTTAAAAGGCTGGTAAGAAAATTGTCATTTAGGTGAATCAACCCTCTGAAGTCGAGGCAGAGAGCAGGGAGTGCCAATCATTAAAAAAAAAGAAAACATGTAATGAGATAAAAGGATGAATCTGCCAGTCAGTGGGATGATTGTGGGCAAAAAATAGCAAACACATTATTATGGATGAAGGAGTGTGTGTGGGAGGACACTTATCTGCCAGCATCAGAGTGAATTAGTAAAGACAATAACAAGTATAATAGCAAGTGCAAGATTAATATTATTACATTTGACGTTTCGGGTGTCAGCGAGAAAACTTCACTGGAGATTTTGAAACATGTGAGACGTTAAAACAAGAAAAACATGGAGGCACGCGAGAGAGGAGAGGCGAGCTGAAGTGAAAGCAGTGAAGAGGATAAAAGGGACTAAGTTCAGCCTGGTGTGGTTGATTTTAATGAGCTGCGGCACTTTTATTATCATTATTAATTAGCAGTTTTCAACCAGCTGGGTGTGATCAATAAGGTGGAGTGAAACAAATTTCAATGGCCCATTGGAATCAATCAGAAAGAGTTTTTATCTACATAACTGCCACTAAGCCCCGCTCGTTAGTGCTAACATTAGGAGATGAGAGATTTGCAGCATTTTTAATTGGAACGACAGAACTGAGTGGCCATTTTTCTCCTTCTCCTGCTCACTTCTAATCTCTGCAATTTTTCACTTTCTCTTTGTTTCCTCTGTATTAGTGTTTTTTTTTTTTTTTTTAATAGGCACATACATGCGGTGTGCATGCATGCGACACACCACACATGCACACATGTACACTCACACGCTTAATCCTTCTCACCTCTTAATCAGACAACCATTAAAATGGGATTAGAGACTATCTGCTGAAATTCCACATTTCCAAGCGGGAGATGTCCTTGTTTACGAAGATGTGATTTTCCTCTTTGGAAAGCGACACAATCCCTCAGCACTCGACGTGATCAGCACATATATAACACACTGTTATATATTAAAGCATCAAATGCTGAACCAACACACAACCATTGAGTTATTAATTTAATATTTCTTCAAATCAAACTGAAGTTGGAATTATCATCACCTTTTGTGTAAGGTAATATGCTCTACAAAGATACTGCTGCTATTGTGCATATTTTTTTCCATTATTTAAAAGAACTTAAAACAGTTTTTTTCTCAAATGTGTAGACAAAAGTTTTAGATTGAAGGCGATGTCCGTCAAAATTCATGTCCCAATTCACACTCCCTGCTATTGCTGCAAGCAAAAAATAAAACTTAATTTCACTTTGACTTTAAACTTGACTTAAGAAAATGATCACGTCTCTTCCTTTATCTCCCTTCTTCTTTCTCCTCTTATGGCAGTCAGTGGTGGAGGGCTACTTAGCACACACAACAGTTAATACCTGTCTAATTTATTAGCCTCCTGCCCCAGCCCTGAAGGGCCATTAGCAACACACACTGACACAGCACACCGGCCTGTGTCGTAATTTATTGTCTTATTACAGTGCTGCAGCGGCATCAATTAATTATCCATTAAAGCGCTGCTGTCCCAGGATTTATGGAGGGGACTGTGGGGGCTGGGGGAGATACAGTAGGAGAGGAATGAGGGAGAGAGTGGGGAGATGTGAGGAAGAGGAGGAGGAGGAGGAGCAGATATACGGGACAGGATGAAAGATGGAGCGTTGTTTTTGGGGTGCACTTTGGTTTGAAAGTTGGGTTAAAAATAAAATTAGCAAAAAAAAAAAATGCTTTAAGTAAAAGCATTAGCAATAAATCAAATGTTCTTCTTCTTGTACACAAATATTGTTTAATCGTAAGATTATGAATCATATTTACAATCTTTTATAACACTTTAATATCCAAGACATAATGCATCATTTACTGTACATCCTCAGCCGAGTCTGCTCTCGCACAGCAATAAAATGGTCAGAAAGGAGGGAAGGAGCTTTTCAGAAAGAGGCCGGCTGCTTTGGGAATTAACATCATCACAGTTACTGCTTAAGTTAAATGAATATGTTCAATAAAGACGGCCATAATGTTGGCAGTTTAGCCGAGTCAGTGTTAAAGCAGACTACAGAACCGGCTGCATAATTATGCTGCGTATTGGCTGAATTGCAGGCTGACCCGTGGTTTTCAGCCGCAGTGGAAATCCCTTAGTTTTGTGTTTCAAATTGATGATGATCAACAAATAAAGCAGAGACTTCATGCTATAAAATTTCACTGACTCAGAAGTTATACTTGTAAAATATATTTCTACTTAATGTCCAAAGACTACGGCCGTAACGTAAAGTGTGGAGCATTTTTCTATTTAATCAAGAAATAAGTATTTTTGTCTCTCTTGGAAACTCCAATGGATGTTGACGTCTGTTTGTTTTTGTATTTAATAACTGTATCATCAACACTTCCTCCATTTCCCTTATAATTACAATTAAATTGTGAAGGTCTTCTCATGTAAATATCCCTCTAATTTAGAGTTAAACACCATCTGATTTTTACTACATTACGAGGAAAGTATCCATGAAATTAACAAACACAGTACCTGTAAAATAAAGCGTTACTGCAAATTTGTTCTGATTGTTTCATGTACTATTGAGTAATCTACACCACTGCATCATGTTGCCCATCATACTGTATGTTTGTATGTATAGTTTTGATCTGTAAAGTAACTAGTAGATATAGTCCAACATTCATCATAAGATCTGAAGGAGGTCTTTTCTATGTAAGATTCATATTTACATAAGCCCAGATTTACTGTATATCATTTACATCCTCAGTGCACAAGAATAGAAACACGTCCTGCATATAGGAGATACAGCGATGGCAAACCCCCACCACCCCAAACCCCAACCCCCACCCTCCCACCCCCCCATTTCTACCCCAACCAACATCCTCCACCCAAAACACAATTCGTACAGAAAACAAAGTGTTTCCACCTCTGACAGGCAGAATGGATTACTTCCATTACACTCTACAAGAAACACATTCTGTTGAGATGAAAGGGTTGTAAATTATTGCAGAAGGTGCTGCTGCTAACAAGTCTGGTGATCCGGGGCTAATGGGGCTCACATTCACTAACTGCATCCTGGCAATGTGACACATCAAACGCACCCAAATGAGCATCATCTAGTTTGGGCAGCATGCTGGCTCACAGGAGCTATAGCAATATGGTACCACTTCTTGATACGGCGCCATTTATAACGCATTCATAGGCTGTAATTAAAGGGCTTCATGAAAGGTTAATAAATCATTTACTAATGCTTTAAGCCATTAATATGAACCAGCTTGTCTTTTTAGCTTAGTTATTACTTATACAGCAGCTAACTGGGATCCAAACAAACAAACAAACAAACCACAATTATACAACTATAAATCGGCCACAGCCTCTGTCCCCCATGGCGTCCCCCAGGGTTACATCATTGGTCCCCTTCTCTTCATCCTTTAATACCTGTTGGTGAGATCCTGTGTCATCATGGCCTCCATTTTCACCTGTACGCCGATGACACCCAGCTTTGGTTTCATGGCTTCAAGAAAGGTTAATGAATCATTTACTAATGCTTTAAGCCATCAGTATAAAGAATTTTTAGGTTGCCAGCTCGTCTTTTTAGCTCTTTAAATCCTTAGGGAGTCATCTCCTATGGAGATTTGACCACGTATACAGCAACTAATGAAGATCCAAACAAACAAACAACAGATGTTAAAAACTGTAAGCATAAACAAAACTCCCCCAGTGCCTCCATCCAGGTCTATTCCCTCTGTCTTCCATCTCCACAACATCGTCCACAGAAACATTTGTTCATGCTTTCATCACATCAGATCCATAACTTTTCAATGCCACTAGCAAGTTGATGTTTTGGGTTTTTAGTGACATAAAGTTACTCAACAACTATATGATGCATTGCCTTGAAACTTGGTACAGACATCCATGGTGCCAAGACGATGCATCGTCATGGCTTTGGTGATCCCTTGACTTTTCCTCTAGTGCCACCATGAGGATGAAATTTTTGTTTTGACTGAATTGTCTCCACAGCTATTTTTTTTTCCGATTGCTATTAAAACTGGTTCAGATATTCATGTTTCTAGTTTAACACCATCGTGACGTTAAGATTTTAATTCGTCCAATAATTTTATGATCATATACCTGAAAAACTGAGGGAATTCCCATCAGCCTCAGCTGTACTTTGCGGTCAGTACTAATCATCAAATCTCTGCGTACACTGACACGCGCTCTATAAAACTGACACATTATTATTTGCTAAAACAAAACCAAACAGATTTATACTTAAATACTGAGTGTGCACAATTTAGTGTAAGTGTACACACACATGTTTAGGATTCAAACATGTGTACACACACGTGTTTATAGTTTGGAAAAAGACCTTTTGTCTTCCTTTGTTTTAACTTTCAACCAAACCAACCCTGACACCAACAAACCCATCATCAGTGTTTCCACGACAACAGCTTTATCATGGTCAGAGTTCACATTCATACAAATGTGATTCCTGTGCCATTGTAATGTCTTTTCATCAGCTCGGAGAAATAGTTGTGAGCACAATCACAATAGATTCACACGTCCTTGGGAGGAAGAGTTAATCTAAACATGAAAAAATGGGACTTTCCTTCACACCTCAGTTGCGCTTTCGTCCCTTGGGTGGCGCAGACAGGAAATGGGAATGACGGCTTCCTGCCAGGGCCGGCTTTGAAGGCGAGCTACGAGGGACGATGTCATGGCAGAGCAATGTTCCTGAGCTTTCACCAGGCTCTTTGTAATGTGTGATTTACAGCTTCCCCCCCGCTGTTTCATCTGTGATTTAGTGTTTCCCGGTCAGATGGCTATCGGCTGCCTTACATGTCCGCTCTGTTCCTGCAGGACAGTATGTGGAAAGAAAAAGTGACACGGGAGAGCTTCAGGCCACGATCAGGACTTTGCATATCAGCGTTTCAAATAGATAGTTGGGTATCCAAACACTGATGCTTAAAGTACCAATACAACAGTGTGAAAAGTACAAGTGAAAGACCTGCATTCAAAGGCCTATTTAAGTGAAAGCACAGACGTTTTATCAGCAGGTTTCAAAAGTAAAAGTACTGTGACTGATTATATATCAGATTATTAGATTGTCTATAAAAATGCTTAAGTTGAAGCTAGTTTTAACTCATTTACATGGAGCTCAGCTGTTTAGTCCCGTGGTTCCCAACCTGAGGGTTGGGTCTGACGATAAATATGAGGGGTTATGAGATGATTCATTGGAGAGAAAAAAGAAACATGAAAGTTCTGCTACACAAATTTATATTTATATATATTTTTTAGACATTTCTTTAATCTTTGCTTTTTAGCTTTACACTGGAAATTTTTGGACCTCTTTGGGCTTCACAGTTATTTAATTGGAGTCATGAGAAATTTAGAGGATAAATGTCTCTTCAGTAGCATTTCTAACAACTCATAGACATCTGAAACGTGATGCTGGTTTAATATTTATCAATGAGTTAAGGTAATAGAAGTATAAAGTAGCAGGATATAGAAAGAGTCAAGTGTCTTTGCCTTAAAATTGTACTGTCCTACTCACGGTGGTGCTAATTGTACTATACTCCATCACTTGCAATCATAGTTTATAAAGGTACATCTTTGTTTTCTAAACAACTCTTTCTCAGGGATGAACCAGACAATTAAAGCTTTATTAGGTTTATTATATTTGAATCATCAGATATTCATCATGAAACACATTTTAGAAGCTGTCATTAGTGAACCTTTGGCATTTTTGCTTAAAAAATGACTTAAAAAATTCATTAATAATCAATTTTGTTGCCATGTCAGCTCTACAGTGCTGCCCCCCCCCCAACTAACACACACATGTTCCTGTTAATACTCAGCACTTTCCGTGCCTCGACCTCTGACTTTGCCCTTTCCCCAGCCCTCACCCTCACCCCAACCCTAACCTCATCGTAAATTCCCTAAACCTATAAATCCCAAACCAGCCTTAAATTAAAGGCTGGGGTGATTTAAAGTTCAGTCCATTAACTGCCAGTTACAATTTAATTTCCATTTTGTGCTACAATTTTGATCCAGTTTAAAACTGCCTTAATGTTTGGGTTTTTTTTAATAGATACTTGTTTTTAAAATCTAAACTTTATTATGTCTTGAAATGAACTTGACAGCAGTAAAGTCTTAATTGGAATGTAAATTAATTGACAGTGAAATTTGTAAGGCACCGTCTCTAAACTATGGTGTTATATAAATCATTAACAGCTGTCACACTACAGTAACTCTAAATGATCTTAGTTACCATCTATATTGAAGGGAGAGACGCAGTAACATTACAGCACAGTACTATAAGGGAAGGGAAGCAGAGATGATGAAATTGTTGTTTGAAGCATCAGGTATGTAAATGGCTTCAATTATTTCAGTGCAGAAACGGGATTTATCGTTCAGATTTTTTGCTTTTCTCTTGTTTTAAGGGAAATTCTGGTTTATTCCAACCTGCCTCTTATTTTTTGTGTGTAGTTGTGGCCATTGTTTGTTTACTGTAAGTTGTGATAAAATGAATACGTAGATCTAGAAACACGGCGACATTGCATCAACGAATGGTGACAAAGCGAGAAACACAAGCAACGAGACAATGAGACAAGCTTTCTCCTAAAAAAAAAAAATGATTGCATATATTCTACTGCATGATTTTGATAAATACATTTTGGTGGAAAAGACACTGTCCTGTAAAGAAACGAGCCCATAGCCCCGTTTGTGCTGCAGGTTATTATGACGCATAGTGACGTTTTGTTGCTAGGAGACATTTAGCGGTCGTAGTAATTTTGACAGGAGCGAAGGGAAAAGTGACGTAGAATAAAGAGAGACAGAGTCCACATCAGGAGGAGGTCGTGGTGGATTCATGGCTCAACAAAACCCTCACACTAACCCCTGATCTTTTCCTAAACCTAACTAAACTGTGACTGTTTATTACTGTAACCGTGACAACCAAGGACACCGCTATGGGTCGTATCAGAGCGGTGGAAAACAAGCGACCTATACGGTTGTTCAGGTTGGAGGACCGGTTGTCATAGACTTCTTTTACAATAAAACAAGTATGAAAAAGACACTGACACACTTCTCAGAGTCTGTTTTAAGATTTAATAATTACATAATATCACATTAATTATAGGCAAGAAACCTCACGTCTAAAAAGGGTGTCGTCATAGAATATAAACTTTCTTCATGTCACCAAATCCCCAAAATCCACAGAAATAGAAGACACAGAGAGGACACCACGTTAGTGCAAAATGTCTTTATGTTGCAGGAGTTTTTCTTCTGTTGTGAGAATATTTGGTCTTTATATGAACAGACACGCAGACACCTTGTACTGAGGCACGAACATTACAGTGTTCTGCCCGTCTTTTTGTCTTGGTTGTCATTCTTTCAGCTCCTTCCTTTGCTGAGTGAGATACTGTGGGGATTAGGAACAGATGGTGTGGCCGCCATACGTTTGCTTTACTGTGCAAACATTCAACAGCTCCTCTAACTAATTAAGGTAACAGTAGAGTAGAAATCCCACTAAAGAATAGCTGTGAGGGGGGAGGGTATTATATTTCTTAATATTTCTGAAATTTACCCAGTAATGAGAAGTTATGTTTTTAGGCAGATCTTTCTGATGTCAGATTAACATCCATCACGTTCCAAATTTATGTTAGTTAATATATACTGTATATATATATATATATATATATATATATACACAGAGTATATGTGTACACCCTGTGTGTGTGTGTGTGCGTGCTTTTGTGTGAGAAAGTCCAGGGCCAGCCTTGTCCCGATCCCTCCCTCTCATCACGGCTGTGTCTGTTTTTAATCTGGGCCAGTGATTTATGAAGGAGCTCGGACTGTGTATATCTCCTCACTTCCTTTCATTTCTCAAATGGTTTGTGCACCGCAGGATGATAGATTTATCTACACACAACCCCTGCATGACTAATTAACTCTGAAATATCAGGGCCAGATGTGGAACTGAAAGATGGACCCCAGAGTGCTTTCTCTCCCTCTCAATCTTGCTCTTTGCTTTTTCTAACTGTTGCTCGTGATTTTTCTTCTTCTCCTCTTCGTCCCTTATCAACGCTCAGCTATAATTCTGCTGATAATATGACAGGGTGTTTTAGGTAAATGTAAATGTTGCACCGACTGAAATAGCAAATCGACACAGTTGGTAGTTTTAGGCTTGGAAAGCAGATAAATAAGTGTTCGTGACAAGTTTACAACAAAATGCACCTGGCAACTGCACAAATGAGTTCATGGTACTGAAATACTTAATTGTAACCACATTTCTGGTGGTTAAAAGTGCTAATGATGATAATGAACGCAAATTTATACCCAAATTGTCTTTACAATCGTCGTTTGGTCTTAAAGAATCATCCCTGGTTCAGCTTATTTTAGTTTCCTAATGATCAGACTGAACTTCCTTTTCATTTCTCTTCATTTTAAGAAATGTCAAAGAAATATGCCTTTCCAGCCGTATCCAACCTTTGGATGGATCGTCGTGAAATTTGACATAGACATTCATGATTTGTAATAACTACATTTCCACTAACTTTTCTTCTTTTCTCTCTTTTCTTCTTTCACATCAGGGCAAACTTCAAAATCAGCATCAGCTTTACTTCGTGTTTAGTGCTAATTACCAAATGTTAGCATGCTAACACACCAAACTAAGATGTTATGATAAACATCAGCTCTTCCTCAGAATTACCCGTTTCCCACTAAACGTTCACATCGACATCCAAGTTGTAAAGTCACTGTTTTCTTAAAGCTCTGATATATCTCTGACTTGGAGGTAAAAAATAAATGCTGCCAAATTTAATTGTTAAAAGCAATTAAACACTGGAATTTAGTAGATATAGATTTAATGGATATAATGCTATATTTGCTTGAGTTTTGTCTGCAGTGTGTGTTATTTTAAGACATGTAGCTAACGTTTTAATTTTAATTTTGTTTTGTGGGTGTTTATTGATTAAAACAGCTGGAATCTCCATTAATGAGTGAGAAGCAGAAGACAACTGACAGCTGCCATCTTGAGTTGTCATGACCTTTTCCCGCCATTACCATACCTCCCACGTGACGTGAATGCAGCATTAGTCTTGGTCATGGCTGCCGATGAGCACAACCCCAGACCTTTTCACACTGATTGTTTTATTTAAAAGTTGTTTCTTTATGTTTTTAGTGGAGTCTATTGTAAAACTATGGCTACCAGTGTGACAATGACCCCTGTTATTAGCATCAGTAAGTGAATGCCAGTGGTTCCGTGAGGCTGTACTGCACTTTGCTAAATGCTAATATGCTCACAATAAAAATGCATGTTCATGTTTAGCAGGTATAACGTTTACCTTCTTAGTGTAGCTTGTTGTTAGCGTGCTGCCATCTGACGCAACAGTTGTTGAAATATTTCAGCTTGGACCAGAAAAGTGGAATCTTTTCCACGTCCTCGATTTTTCTGTCAAACTATGTAGTCTCCTGTCAGAGTAACCGACGTCTGAAGTTCCCCTCCTCTTTGAACAAGACAGATGGCAGTTCTCAATCTCCACTCCTGCCTTTTTCTGCGCTCCTATCATTTTCACACCCCCTGTTTAAAATGGGTGGGTACGACTGAGTAAGGTGAGGAGGGAGATCGGTAAACCTCTTCCGGGCAGATCCACCTTAAGAAAGCCAGAAGGCCCCTCTGACTCGCTGACAGCTTGCCATGAGTGACGTGTGATCTGTACAAATTTCAGGACTAATAAATCTACCTGTCAAAGACAGAGACTTGAAAGGGCCGCTGCCCCGCGGCACAGCTTAAACGCAACTGCTGTTGCTGATGAAATTCTGTAGGCTGGAGAATTACAGCTGTCAGGAAAAAACGCCTACATCAGATCTGACAGCTCGCCTGGCTCCTTCTCTAACCTGCTCTCTGTCTCGCACAGCCACTCGCCTTTCCTCCCTCCCTCCCTTTTTTCACTCATTTCCTCTCTGGAGTTGCTAAGCCAAAATATGTGTGATATGAACTTTTAAAAAACTTGCGTGGGAAACATTATCTCTCCGACGTGCAGCAGGAAATACTCTCTAAATTTTCTTGTTTGTTCTTTCTCACAACAAAACACACTCTGAAAGGAACAAAGCTAAATCATATCGCGCACAGCTGTTTTGCTTTTCCATTACAAAGCGACTCTATTTTTTCACCGCTTTGAAGTTCAGCTGGACTATAAGCGAGCAAAGAGACATTTTCACTGCTGGTCCATGACAGCTATAAACATCAGCTCACCCATTCCATCATCTGAAGAGAGAAGCATAAACCAGCTGAGCGTGTTGCTGTATTTATGGGTAAACGAATGGAAAAGCCATTGCTCTCTCTAATCTGTCATAAAGGGGATTTATGGGTGTGTGATGTGAGGACCTTGTTGAGACTGTGTATTGACTCATCTCATGCAGACAGGCTCCATGAGGCATGCAGCTACAGCCAGAGTCCACATCAATGGACACCGGATTCAATATAGAAATGCACGCACAGAGAAAAACTTATTTCGTACTTCCATTTAAAGAAAGAGAATTACTGACCATGTGACCCTGTTCTCTTTATATAACTAAAGCCCAAGATTCTGTAGCCATGCTAGCGGCTATGTGAGGCTGTAGTTGTGCTAATATGCATTTTGTTGCTAGGCGACATCTAGTGGTCGTTGTAATTATGACAGGAGCAAAGGGAAAAGTGCGGTGACGTAGAATAAAGAGAGACAATGTTTGATACCCATGTGAAAGTAGCAATTTATGTTGTTTCTATTATCCATCACCGTTTTCTATCAACTACGTTGATGTTATTGTAACCATGACAACAACTTCTTTTAACCCAAATCGCAATCTTTTCCTCAACCTAACCAAGCCATGACTGTTATTAAAGTAACCGTGGCGACAAAAGTAGGTGCATTCCGCATGTTTATTATTGTAACCATGACAACCTACGTCCAGTACACCTGCCACCATAGGGGCGCTAGTTCAGGAGACACTCCTATGGGTCGTATTAGAGGGTTTAAAAAACCTGTGTGGTAGTTCAGGTTGGAGGACTGGTTGCATTTTTACTTTACCGTGTTACCATCCTGCTAAATAGCTCTAAATACAAAGTACAGGTGGGGCTCATGGGAATGTCTTTAGTTTTGCAGGTAGTTGTAGTAAAGTAAAGTACTCAAGCACTCAGAACTGCAAATGTCAACCTCATGGTGGCGCTACAGGAAAAGTTAGGGGATCAACAAGATCAGTAGACTTAACCATCTGGGGATCATATATATGCCAGTACACAATGTCATGGCAGTCCACCCGGTAGTTGTTGAGAACTGTCACTGAAAACCAAAAATATCTACCTTATTGTGTCAGGAGATCACTGTCTTCAGAGGGCTTCATACTTGTGGGACAATGAATGTCTGAACAAAAGTTAATGCAAATCCATCCAATAGTTATTGAGATGTTTGAGTCTGGACCCATGTGGTGGACCAACATTGGCATCCATAGAGCTACACCACATAGCATGACTAAAAACAGAGCCGACAAAGTGACCAACAGTGATTCATAATGGGTTCTTAGGAGGCAAATAATCTTGTCATGAGGCAAATAAAAGAGCTGTGCTTCTCCGTTACCCCTCTTTAACCCCTCTGTCACCTTGCTGTCGTTTTGCTGCCCATCAAAGTGACCTTTGCCCCCTGGTTAAACTCCCAGCATGCCCTGGAGCATGAGGTTCATGGCTGGGTCTAGACCATCAAACAAAAGGCGCCCTCTCTTTTCTCATGTCTTAGCCTTGTATGTATGTGAGTTTGTAGAGTCTTGTTTTCACCTTTTCAACTTTCAAACACCCTGCTGGGAGCAAAAGAAAATGAAAAGTCCTGGATCCACCTGGATCTCATTTTCTACTGAGTGCTTAAGTGTGTCTGGGTGAATGTGTGCACTCTTCAGCACTCTATACAGTATGTATGTATGGTTGTGAATAATAATGTTGGTCTGGGTTTGTGTGAATTCAAGCTAACATTAAATGTGTTCTAATTAATTCAAAAGCAACCCATATATAGCATAAAGCACCCAAGCTTTTTGGAAAACTGTAACAATAATAGCAGTAATAATAAATTACTTTCACATAACAAGGTCACTTTACAACCAGAAAACAGGTAAAGCTATATGCAAGTTTTGCTATTGCTGCATAGCTAATGTTAGCATTAACAGGTGTTTACTTACCAGTCTCGAAGAAACAATGCGAGTTCAACATCAAATTATTTACTTTACTTTACTTTAAGAGCTGTATCCAGTGGTTTTCTTCTATTTCTATCACTTCTTTTCTTCTACTAGTTAGCATGCTAACCAGCTAGCCCCGGTCCAACTGTACCGTCTCGTCATTTTCCGATACTGAGTCACTGTAGCGTCCAGTCTGCCCTGAGGAAGCAGCTGCTCAGAGGACGTATTATAACCTCTGTAAATGCAACAATGCCTCAAGCTCTTGGCATGACCGTGTTAATGCTAACATTAGCTATGTAGCAATAGCAAAACTGACAAATAGCTTCTTTAAAGAAAAATACCATGGCTCTTTGTACATGCATGGTTTTATTTTTGTGTGTTACCCCCTCTGGTCTGAGTGACTGAAGAGTGACCCCTCCCTGGTGTTCTGAAACTCCCAGTAAAGTTTCTGTGGTTGCTGGTGTCTTCATACCCCTCTCAGGTAATTTATGGTTTGTCAACCCTTCAGGCTCTCGGCCAGCGTAACCCATGACCTCTACAGGAATCCAGCATACAAACACACACACACACACACACACACACACACACACACACACACACACGCCCACAGGAGGAGGGCAACAGCGGCTGAGCAGTGCGACCAGAAATGGTGAAATCTTGGGATTTTCATCCCATACCCAAACTTATTTTGTCTCTATTTCCTCACTAACCATAAGTAATTCCAGAGTTACAAATGCAAAACTGCGGCCACCACCTCACTCTGAGTGTAGCATAGAGAGAGACACATTGAAACCATGTGTTTCCACTCCACACTGTGACCTGGGGAAGTCTCCAAAATCCCCAGCACAAGCCCCAAGTGCCTGCCACCAAGCGCAGAGCCACCGGGCCGCTCACCGCCTTCACTTCAAACCAGATTTTCTACTTCTTGTGCCAAACTGCTGCCATATCCCATTTCTCATCAGACCTTGATGGACCTAATGTGGGAATCCATTATCACACTCGTACTGTTTGTGGCTTCGCTCTGTTCTTTTTCCGGCCTCATCGACTGTCATGGATCCACAGCCTCCGGGGCCCCCTCGCTCCCCGTCTAGTCTGTGCTGCCCCAGCCCTGGGTCATCCTCTGTTTTAGTCCTGTTCACCCTTGTCAAAAGACATTCTCTTAGTGTCAGGATGCAGAATAAGAGACAGTAGGTTCAATGTAATGGGCTGGGATCTCAATAAAAGAAGTTTTGTTGGATAGCCACACTTGATTTTTCAAGGCTTTGAATAGATGTGCTTGTGCTACAGTTACTTGACCTTTCTTTGCCCAAGTCTCTGAACAATCGCTCCTGTGTCTTTTAAATTGTCAAACTCTCAGATGGTTGCTTCTCTAGAATTAAAGAGTTGTACCACTATACATAAATGTACCGCATATACAGTAAATCTAACTACTTCTGTATGTTTCTACTCTTTGTCTCTTTCACACACAGAACGTCTGTTCGTCTTGGTGAACTCTTCACCCCAGCTGCCACCAGAAGGCTGTCATGCTTAATTATACCTACGTTGTTTTGCGGGCCCTCCCTTTGATTGACAGGCAGGCGGTAAGATCAGAGATACAGATTAACTCGCTGTTTATGTACTGAAAGTTTTCCTTCCACACTTTGCAATTAGATTACAGCAACAGATTTCTACAGAGGGACAGAAAGAAAACTCCTATTCGTCGTCTTCTTCTTTCAGTTTAAAGGCAGTTGGCAGGAAACGACACATGGCACTGCCACTGTGATCTAATTAGGAGTTTTGTTTGGGTCACTTTTGGTTCAGCTGCTGGTGAATCTCTCCGTAAAACTTTATCAGGATTAAAAGGAAATTATGTTAATTAACATCTGCCGAAATGTTGATAGTGAACATATTGGTATAATGTTCACTGATAACTTATATCAGTTTTCCCTGCTATGTCTGCTTATGTAAAAGGCTACAATATCTAGGCATGATTAAACTTTTTTATGGTTATGGTTAAAGTTACTACTAAAAACCTAAAAAGTCTTAAACAATAAAACACGATGAGTTTAGTTTTTAAAGATGAAACTAAAACCACAATCTCTCTCTAACTTCATTCATACAATAGAGTAATAAGTGTAATTTATTGCTTGCTAAATATACACAGCTGTTTAGTTTAATTGCATTAAGCTGAATGACTTCTGATTGGTTAAAGGTCCCATATTTTGCACTTTTCTGATGTTTTATCTGAAGTGTTGATCCATAAGAAGATATATTTGTGCTGTTAAGATCCAAAAACCATCTCCGTGCAGTTTTACATCTCCTCTCTCTGGAGCTCTGGCAACAACAGGGTGGTGATCAATTTAAAATAAACACTCAGAGAAACCAAATCCTGCAAGGTTTGGATGGTGGGTCCAGGTGGGCGGGGCTTGGTGACTGCTTTGTTGTGACATCACAAAGTTCCAGAAGTCCTGACGGCTGGTTTTAAGGCTCAGTTTCTGAATACAGGCTGTGTGCATTTCTCTGTGGACTGAGGCTTTGATACTTTCACAGTATTAATATAGAAGCTAGACCTGATCTATAATCACACTACACATGGACACAGACCTTTAGACTATATGGGAACTTTAAAACACTCGCTCACTAACAGCTTTTCCTGCACAAACCTATAACCACACGGGGGACTCAGGATGCTGACCATCACAAAATGTCACAAGAAAAACAAATGATCAGTAAATAAACATAATAATGAATATCCCATGTTTATTGTGCCAATATAGTCAATACTGTATTGCTCTGTTTGGGCTCTGGAAGTGTATACTTAGGCCACTTTTGTGGAGGGTTACCAAGACAGACATGTCACATTTATCTAGTCTGACTGGTATTGTCGAATTTTCGTTTTTTCTTTTCGCTTCTCAAAACATGGCCAGTAGATGGATTTTTCAAATTTAACTGCATTAGTGTGGATAAGTTGAAAGATAAAGCTCCCACATCTGCTTCGTTCGCACTAAGCCAGCACCTGCTGACTGGCTGTGAGGTCTCTTGGATTTCGTCCCACCTCTGACCAACTCTAAAGAACCGTAATAAACTGTGTTAACTGCTCCTTTTGTCAAAGCGTCCCGCGCGGCAGTGACTGATTTACGGCCGACACGCAGCTTTCATAAACTGTAATTTATTGCGATCTGACCTGAAAAGCATAAGCTGATTAGAGTGGAGCAACACAAAAGCTCGATCTGCTTGATCTAGATTAATGCTTCGTTTGATTTTGATACCGAGGCAGCCCAAAATGAGAAGGCCAGCTGAATTTTGAAAAATCCATTATTCGGGAATTGTTTAATGTGATACGGCTCGCTCCCCTGAGCATGTGCTCGCTGGCAAGTTTTGTGATGTGCTGTTCAGCTTTGTTTTCCAACCAGTGACAATACCTCACACAAATAACTGAAGATAGAATAACACAGGAAGAAGTAGTTTCAGTCTAGTCTCAAACTAATCCTGGTTTGTTTATTGTGGGATCATGATGAAGACCCTCTCAGTGGCCAGAGACACTTCGGATACTGGGATGCTAATTCTCGTTCATTTTTATTCAGAAAGGCCGATGTAGAGGACATTCAGGTAGCGTTAGTGGCTTCTTATTTATAGCCGTCGCTGACCGTGGCTTCCTCTAGTTGAAATAAGTGTCTGTAGATTAAAGCTGTGTAACAATTCAGTGGCCGCATCCTTCGGAGGACGTGATCTACGAAGGTGTGACGACAGCGAAGGCCGAACTGAAATAAGACGGTCTGGTCTACCAAGGATTTTCACTTTGCGTCACCAGCTGTTGGGTCACAACGCAAGGCTCTTGTCGCCTAGCAACCTTCTTAAAAACTTGAGGTTTTGAGGCCCCTTGGTTTGTAACAGTTGTACGGTTGAGCTGAAACCCAGTACTCGCATTTCAAAGTGTAATCCTCTCCCTCTCTGTCGGTGTTGTTTGCTGCCATATTATTTTCATCACCGGCATGCAATGAATGTTGGGATAGGTTGTGCCATGAAGGATCCAGCCGTTGGAGCCAGGACTTGACGGAGCCTTCGAAGTGGGACAGGCTGCTCGTGCCGCTCTGAAGGATGCGGCCCCTGAATTGGGACACAGCTCACGTCAGCTGTTGATAATTAATATTAAACTGTGTGTAACATGTCCAGTGAAACGTTAGTCTGTCGCGCTCTCTTCAAAACACTGACTGGACTCTGCCAAAGATTGTTTGTGAGCGAAAAGACGCCTCGCTCTGTAACATCTCTCTACGACGCCAACCCTGATTGTCGCTATTAACAACTTTGGAATATTATACAAACGTATGGGATATCAGCAGCGGGAGTCTTTTTGACACTAATAAGACAGGTGTTTTGTTACAGAAATATCTCGCAGTGTTAATGTGTTATATCATTACAACAGGTTACACTCCAGAGTTCACCGTGAGTGCGTGCTTGTGTTGGCTCATTCCTCTTTGACATTTTCCTCTCCAATCATCTCCCCCCCCTCCCCCCCTCCCTCTGAGGTGCGAGACAGGTCTTAGCTCATCATCCGAAAGCCTCCCCTGAGTTGAGAGACAGGCCGCGGTCTTTAAATTGCTCCTTCGCCCTCAGGCCGCGTTCATGTGAGGATTCGGTTTTAGGGTGTGACAATGAGGATCATCTGGCTCAAATCAGCCCAAACAATCACGGTTCAGCGCCCTGAGACAGACAAGTCGGCCCAGACATGCCGTAGAGAGAGACGCTGACAATGCCATCCAGGACGGTCCCCTGTCTGCGTTATCCGTCTTTATATTCCAGCAGATAAGAAGACGCTGAATTAATTACACTAAAGGGATCTCTAAAACGCCGGATAGCTTAATGCCATTCATGTCACGGCGGCGCTGACAGAGAGATGTTCCTCCTTGTTGTCCTCGCCACCGAGCTCCTCTTCAAAGGTTATCAGCCGAAATTCCAAGGCAGGAATCAGAGAGACGAGGAGGATGAAATAGATTTGAAGAGCTTTGATGAGAGAGACTTGCGATGAAATAAGCTTTCAGAGCACAAAAGGCCTCTCTCCACTCCTGTTCTTTTGCTTTCTGTCACTCTGCGAGATCCCCCTGCTGCCAGCGTCGCACACTTCAGCTTTGAGCCGTGAACCCAAACTGGTGTTGCAGCAGATTTTCGTGAACAGCTCTGCGTGCGTGTCTCTTTCTGTTTCGCTCGTCTTTACCCCCTTTTTCTTGAAACGTCAGCCATTAGCGTTGTGTGCAGACGGTGGACCAGCTTCAGCAGCAGATACCCCCGCCAGCCCTTTAACATCAAGACATGTGAGGAGTGATGAAAGGAGAAAGAAAATAAGTAAGATGTCATCTTTAATGTCAAACACCAAATGTGAGCTTTCATTATATTCACCCCCCTCCTCCTCCTCCTCCTCCACCACTCGTCTGGCTCCTAAGCAGTGCTGTAACATTAGCCGAGTAGCTTGGAGCGACACCCTGTCAGGTAGAGTTTAGAGACTCTGACACAGGATCCAGTAACCCCTCGACAGGGTGAGTGTGAGCCAGAGAGAAACGGCAAAGAAAAGGAGACCGACAGAAACGGTGAGAGAGACGAGTTGAAAGAATAGAGGCGACTGATCGTGACAGTCCGGAGCTGCTGTTGTCTCATGTGACCGGCCGCTGCCAAGGAGGCCAGATTTGAAATGTTTGAAAGTTATTCAGTCGATGCTTTCACAACTAGGGTCAGGGCTTTCCTCTAGAACAGAACATAACAGCCTTTAAGCATTTTAAACTTGGCCAGGCCTGTTCCTAGATCAGTTAAAGGTCCCATATAGTGTAAAGGTCTCTGTCCATGTGTGATTATAGATCAGGTCTAGCTTCTATATTAATGCTGTGAAAGTATCAAAGCCTCAGTCCGCAGAGAAATGCACACAGCCTGTATTCAGAAACTGAGCCTTAAAACCAGCCGTCAGGACTTCTGGAACTTTGTGATGTCACAACAAAGCAGTCACCAAGCCCCGCCCACCTGGACCCACCATCCAAACCTTTACAGGACTTGGTTTCTCTGAGTGTTTTTACCTGAAATCTGCTTTATTTTTATTGGATCACTTAGAAAACAGTCAGCCAATCAGAAGAGAGGCTCAGAGCCTCCTCTCTTCTGATTGGTTCACCGACCTGTTGTTACTAGAGCTCCAGAGAGAAGACTGAGAGAGGAGATGTAAAACTACACTGAGATGGTTTTTGGTTCTTAAAACCACAAATATATCTTCTTATTGATCAACACTTCAAATAGGAAAAGTGTAAAATATGGAACTTTTAAATTATTCTTTTGTGTTTCTAAGAGTCCAGACTGAATGTGAGGTGAATTTCAGAAGCATATTTGCATCCAAAGGGTTTTCAGCACAGGTCAGAGATTCCTTGTTTGAAGTAGCTGAACAAAAAATGAAAATGATTTCAGGAAAAGTCTCGGCACTAATCCGACGTATCTCTAAACAATTTTGAGAAATCACTGTCAGTTCTTGGGCTGAATTCCTTCGATCTACACCTATGACACCCTGGCTCCATATCATCTATCCTCCTCTTCCTCTTATCTCCTTCCACACTTTTTCTTTTTTTTTTTTTTGACTTTGCACACAACTGAATAGTTTTTTCCTTTGGCTCGGTGAAGATATTACCCATCTGTTCTGTGCTGGAGTCTGAAATGACTCTTCCCCTCCCTCTCTCTTTGTTTTCTGTTCATTTTGCTGCCTGTGCACAAACATGTCTGCTGTCTGCCTGCCTGGCAGCCAGCAGGTTTGAGGCCTATATTTAATCACCACAAGGCTTAACTCCCTCCGTCAGTGACGGCTCATTTGACGTGGCGGCCCTGGGCTCTCTCTTTCCCGATTCTGTGCCAAATACAATAACTCCTCTCTTTCGTTACCCTGCTGTATTTTATAATTTTGCTATTTTTCAATGTCAGGGCCGAACCTTTTGAAGAGTTTTTATTGAATTTCCTGCTGGCCCCTGCTGCCGGGGCCATTTTTTCTCTCCGTGAAACCGTTCCTCGTTTTGCATTTTCTCTTTTTCTTCTTCATTTCAACACAGTAAAAAAAAAAAAAAAGAAAAAAGAAAATTAGAGCATCGTTTCATCAGATATTAAAGACAGTGTCTCATTGTTGCCACCATGAACGTATTAAACCAAAGACTCAGCATGCAGAAAATCCCCTGCATATTTACTATTAAAGGTTCTTGTTACTCCTCGATCTCCGCTGGGTAAAATTATCTAACCCTCCTCAGTTACATGTGTTCACAATTCTTCAGCGTTATAAATCTTCTTCTGAGCTGTCATGAGTGTCTTGAAAGTATTAAAATGCCTGTTGTTTGACCAAATGGAAAGAGAGTGGATTCAAACAATACTTCACTCTTCCTGTCTCCGGGTTCACAGAAGTTAATGCGTTTGGCAGTAGCAGATGCCGTTCTCCCTTCTGAGTTGTGTGCAAGAATGTCACCCAAGTCTAATCAAATTACGGCTGTTATAGCAAACGTCAAACCTTCACTTTGGATTTTCGCCCCTCGCCGCTGACGGTTCGTGCACCTTCTCGCTCCCTTTTTGTTGTGATAAACCCGAGATAAGACCTCAATGAGAGCATGTGTGGGGAGGGTGTGCTCTTTGATAATGTGGCTATGGATCATTTGGTTAAAATCAGTGTGTGGAAAGAAAGGGTTTGTCTGCTTGTGTGTGTGTGTGTGTGTGTGTGTGTGTGCGTGTGTGTGTGTGTGCGTGTGTGCGTCAGCTCTTGTGACCTCTTAATATCGCATCACATGTCTGATCTTATTCTTGTCTGCCATCTGAACTCCTGTCATGTGCTCCTTTTGCTAATCTGTCACACTTAATCTGAGCGGAAAGAAAAACTTGAGAGGAGAGCCTCCAGTGCCCCGGGAACGCTTGGGGTTGGGAGAAAAAAAGCGAGCGGAGAAACAAAGGCAGAAGAAGGAGAAGAAAATCACAACGGCGTTGCATTTCAGGGGCATGAATGGCATCAATGATTCGCAGAGGGGGATAAACGGGGTGAGAGAAAAGAGGGAGAAAGACGAGAGAACAATGTGTCTGTTGTTCTTTAATCTGAAGTAAATCATCTGTCTCTCTCTGGCTCTGTCAGGTGTTGAGGTTTGCTCTCATCACACAATGCTTCAAGGGTTCGCCCGGTACAGTGCTGTCCTAATGATTCAGTCAGCTCTCTCGCTTTGTCTCATCCTCCTTTTCAGCGATCTGCTTTGGTTGATTTCATCAGATCTGAAGCTAAAGATTTCTCTCTCTCTCCGCTCACTTGTTACGTTGATGATTATTATGATCAATTATTGTTTTTCCGAAAGTTTTTCAAGGTCCAATATTTATCAAACCTCGAAGAATTACACTTTAGAAAGCTCCAAAGTACCAACGTAAGAGTAAAAAATTCATATTTGCTGAGTGTACAGACAGACTATGAGCAACCCTGGGCACAGAAAGGTAAAAGGCCTTCTGCCCCTCCAACAGAGGAAAAGACTCTGTCTCTCTTATGGTCATTTTTCAT
This sequence comes from Seriola dumerili, assembly GCF_002260705.1. Taxonomy (NCBI): domain Eukaryota; kingdom Metazoa; phylum Chordata; class Actinopteri; order Carangiformes; family Carangidae; genus Seriola; species Seriola dumerili. Next base: position 743,579 of record NW_019174302.1, on the reverse strand, counting down.
CTTTCTGCCGCCATTTTGCATCGACCTGTAGTCGTTTTGTGTCTCTCTTTTTGTCTGGTTTTGCCTTGTTTTTCATCTCGCTGGTGTCGTTTTCAGTCTCTTTGCGGTTGTTTTGCGTGTCTTCGTGGTCATTTTCTGACCATTCTGTGAATTTGGTGCCACAAAGACAAGTGCAGACACTGAAGATGCTTTAATAGTGAGTACAAACATATTCAATGCCAGATTTATTCTTGCTCTCGTTTGTTTGCACGCCTACAACTCAACACTCAACAACTTTCAGTGGGATCAGATTGTGAGAATACAGATATATGTATATGTGTATACTGCTTTTAAATGGTATATACTTGGGTGTAAAGTCAATGTCATGTTAATAATAAACTACCAAAATGAGTTATTTTTGTTTGATATAATTCATAACAGAGGAAAATAGTGCATTACACACATGCATTTGTAATGTCAGTGTAATATGTAATTTGGCATACATTTGTTATATCCTCACATGTGCTATTATTGGAAAAAAACCCCTCATAAATGACATGTTATTGATTTCAGATATTACCCAGCTCAACTGAGTGCAGCTTTCAGCAGCTCATGATTTAGAGGCAGACGTGTTTTGTGTGTGAAATCTGAATCTGCAAAGCAACTGCAGCCTTCAAATAAATACAGTGGAGTAAAGAGTAAATATGGTGGAGTAGAAGTCTAATGTATCTCAAAAGTGCAGTCAGGTGCAGTGCTTCATTTTTAGCTCTGATATTTGTCCAATCATCGTAAACATTTTCTGTGATGAATAACATGCATGACAGCGTTCTCGACAGCCAGTAGAAATCACTTCTCGGCTTCCAGATTTTTCTCACTGCTTTAGATTTGTGTCCTTGGAAGATCATGAGAGTGCCGAAAAGTCAAATGTGTTGAGATTGAAGTCGTTTCAGACATCAGTTCCCTAACGCGAACCATGAGCTGGCTTTTTGTTCGTCTGCCAGACGGGACAGCTGCTCGGGGTGCAGCTGAGCTTCGCTGCGCTTCTCTCCGGGTGAAAAGTTCATTTCCAAAGCGCCATAAATCACATGTGTGAAAGCAGCGTTACCTGAAGTTCATTACCTCGTATTTCTGAAACACATAAACTGTAGGTGTTTTATCAACTATGACCCATAAAACATAATTTTATAACTATTGTGTAACTCTTAGCATCATAAGATTAGATTTATTCAATCAGTATTTATGCAAGTGAATCTCTGACGCCGGTGTCGTAACCTGTTGTGTTACAAGACGGCAGGATTTGTTGGGTCTTTGCAGACAGTTAGCTGGAATCTGAATTTATGAGCTCAGAAACTTTTCTCTACTCTTTCAGTCAGTTTCATTTTCCATGTAAATCCACATGACCCCAGTTCTAATGACTGTACGAACAGTTATGAGCTAGAAAAGTACCTTGGAGTCAGATCATCTTTGCCGCGGACTGTATTTAGTTTCCAGTATGTTGCCAAATGAACAGCTCAAGGCTTTCAAGAGACATTAGTAATGTTAGGTGAAGTCAAAGTTAAAGAAATTGTTTGGCTTTTGGCTTATTTGCTTCTTTTGATGAGTTAGATGAGAGGCTGCAGTGAGTATGAAGCTAAAGTCAGGAGCTTTTTAGCTTAGCTTTGTATAAAGAGAGCTAGCCTGGTTCCAAAGAAAACAAAAAACACTTACAAGCACCTCTGAAGTTCACAGACGTGTAAATGTTATGTCTCGTTGGTTTAATCCAAAACCAAAAACATAACAATGATCTGTTGTGGTTTTACAGGAGAATATGTGCAGCTCTGTTTTTATCTATTTCTGATTTCTTTGAGTCTTTGAGTCTCTGAGTCTCTGCACCGGTGACATCTCAGTGACGCCTTGACGTAACGTAATTGAATAGAATATGGTGGTCAAAGGTCAAAGGTCAAGGTCATTGTCACCTCAAAAAACACATTTTTGTCCATAACTCACAAATTCTTATGCTAATCATGACACAATTCAACTCAAATGTCTAAAAGGATAAATTAAAGTGATGAACTTTTTATATCCAACTTCACTGTGATTTCATAATGTTCTGCAAAAACACTCATGCTGCAGCTCAGGAAGGGGAGATTGAGACCATAATTCCTGCAACCTGGCTGCTTGGTGGAGGCAAACAACCGCGAGGAGGTTAATCTAGTCTTAAAAATAAAACAAACAAGATACAGCATGCTAATTAGTGAGCTTTAGAGGCAGATTTTGGGTTCATATGCTAAGATAATCTAGTTACAGCTTTATATTTAACAGACAGACATGAGAGTGTCTCATCTAACTCTTGCCCAAAAGGCAAATATTCCCAAAACGTCAAAGTAGTCCATTAATGCAGAGCCTGTACAGCTGCACATAAAGAAGCTTTTTAGCGTTCACAACGTTCATGTAAGAACTGAAAAGCCGACCTCATTTTTGAAAAGACTTATCAGCGTAGATTCGGGTCCTCTGTGCCCTAAACGACGTCATTCACAACTTTATACCCAGAGATGAAAAGCACTGGACGGTTGCCTCATTTATAAACACATTCTGTGTTATTGCATTCAAAGCCCCATTAAATGTTTTATGAGAGGAGTTGAAGTTATGGACTCCCACAAAACTGAGAGCATATGGCAGCATGTGGAGCCGCTCTGTTCTTGACCTGAGCTATTGGCACCAGCTCGCTTTAATGTGTCAAATTAACCCAACAGTGCTGCTGACAGAGCAGCGCCGACCTCCGTCAGGGGACGTCTTCCTCTTTTGTGTCGTCTCCTTCTTGTCACACGCTTCACAAATTGGCCATTTTCAACTCACCGTCGCTGCGTCTCTGGACATAATTTTCCTCCTGACTTCCTCCTTTTTTCGCTTGGCATTGAAAATGTCCCTGATTTTAATATCTTGCGACCAAATAATGGCAGGTTTATACGGAGGAGCCATTCAGCTCACACAGCAAATTCTTCTCTGTAGCACTTAATGTCATCAGCGTTTTGTCACTGAGGACTATTATTGCTCTGCTCTGCACTTTGTATAATGGTTGTTCAGCTCAGTCAGTCATGTGATACTCATCACTTCAACTAATACATTTTAACATTGAGTCTTTTATTCTAAACACACACAACAAAAATCCTGTATCCGTTCATGAAGCCAAATAGATTTGAGGAAATTATCCTGCACTCGTGTGTTTGGTTTCCATTCTTAATACACAAGTTAGCTTAGCTTTGTTTAAGCAGTTACTGGAATCAAGTAGCAGCTTTGTTCAAAAATACTTCACTTTAACAGTTGAAATTACGTATTTAATGTTCGACTTTCTACCTCTGGTTTAAATGTGCCCATGCCAAGTTGCCACTCAAGAAGACAGGGGGTATTATGGGAATTCAGATCGACAATTTTACTGAGATGCCTGCATTGGCACAAGGGGGATCCTGACACAGAGGGCTTGTAGAAGAAAAGTTAGCAGCTAATGAGGATCCAAATACATAAACTGAACTCGCTGTGTTACACCATTACCGAGCGTGAGCTGCCTCCTCCAGATTTGGAAAGGTTTTTTGGGGGCAAACCTGAAATATGAGCGCTGCAGCTAGCTTTGGCTGGCTACTTGAATATATACTGGACTAAAGGTTCAGCCACACCAGCACGTGAAGTGGCTAAGTCAGTTCATCTCATGGTTATCGCTGCAGTTAGTGGATTAGCTCGCACGAGGAGAGCAACTCACATATCTTGGACGCTAATTGTTTTTGCTGTTGTCCAAAAGCAAGTTGTCATGACTGATGATCTTTGAGGGAATGGAAAGTCAGGTAGTCCAAAAGGTAGGAAGCTATCGTCACTGTGCACCTTCCCCTGCTGTACTTACTGTATAAACTGCTCCACACAAGAGGCATGTTTCTTTTAGACGGCTCAGACTCAAACCTTCTCTTAGTGGTAGCATGTTCCTGGGTGGTTATTGCCGGATGGTTGATTAGCTCTGGAAAGGCCCTCCCCCAACACCTTCCCGCCACCATTGGGGCTCTCTCTCTCTTTCCTGAACTATTTCAGTCACTTTTCGTGTGAACAACCGAACACTGTTTTAACAGTGTCACATCTCTCTGTGGTCTGGCAGCACGTCGCAGTTCTGACAGACCGTAATCTGACCCTAACAACAACTTCCCTGCATGTAGTTCCTGTGTCACCAAGTTTCTAACACCACTTTTATTTCCACAAGGATGCGAATGAACAGTTTTTGGTTTGACTGGGCCTTTATTTGTCTGTCACTTTAAGGCGGTGGAAGAGCATTATCCGCTGTAGCAAGAAGAAAAATATGTGGAGGAATAAAAGCTGCAGGTGTGCGGTGAAATATGTGTGGCTAGTTAAGGACTGTACGGCGTGTGTGTTCGCCTCTCCACCTCTCCTGTGTGGGCGTTGATATGTCGGCCTCCTGTCGCTGTCGAACACTTCACAGAACTCCATCAAAGAGAAAACAGAAGAACAGAAGAGCAGAGAGGGAGAAACGAGAGGGGGGAGGCATCAAAGGCCGATTCTCCCCACTGTTTCCACATGCTGCAACGTCCCAGTGGTAACAGCTGACAAGCCCCTCTATAAACAGCCTGCTCAGATCCTGCCAGCAGGATGCACCCATTCAAAAGCAGTTTGCTGCCTGTGCTTTGTTTATTGAAGTGCTGCCTGGACAGCAGGGCAGCACGAAGAGGGGAAAGAGGTGGGAAGAGTCAAAACACAGAGAGTGCAGGAATTAGGAAGGTAAGAAACATAAAATGAAGGGAAGTAAGGAAGAATACATTCTTTAATAAAACTTTAAAGCTGGACTGGAAACACTGAAGATTCAAAAAACAAAGGGAAATATTGCGAAAAACCTTTTACACTTGAGGTGAAAAATTTGCGTATTGACAAAAGCAAAATGCGACAAAGTAAAATGGAAACAGACTTAGTGAATAAACCTTAACGTACATGAAGCAGGAGACTGTAACCTTTAATACTGTACCCCATTAATATATGAAACAAACATAAATCCCATGTTTCCATCATCCTTTCTACTTATATTTTCACAGTTTTGAAGTTTGACAGGTGTTCTTTTAATTAAAACATCTGGTTGTGCCGTCTTCTGGAGGGAAATTAGCGCCACCAACCAAAGACTGTAAGTAAAGATGGACGTAGCCTCCATGACGTCACTCAAAGGTTTTTAAAGAGCGGTTTTGAAGCTCAGAGTGAGCTGCCACACTGTCGCCATCTTGGCAGTGCCTGACTCCGCCTCCTCCGGAGCTGGTGGAGACCAAACACAGAGCTAAAAGAGAGGGAACACTGGACTTAGATTGATCAGGTTGACACAAACATGACGTACTGTTGCTCTGTAGAAGCTGTTCACCGTAACTTTAAAACGACATGGTCCTCCCCCGTTATCTAACCTATCCAACAAACACACAGACAACTTGTAAGTCTTTTCTGTTGTCGCCTCTATTTGACTTTTTTCGTGCAAGAGATGCTGCTGAAAGGCCTGAGAGAGTTCCAGGTAAATATTTGCTGTCAGACGAACCGAATGATCTCCAGCGAGACAGAAAATGTTTTGTTGTCAGAGAGACCAAAGAGAGCGGAGATGTCTTTTCCAGATGTCTCTGTCGATGAGTGTAAACAGAGCGAAAGCCTGCGCTAACTCCAGTGGGTGAAAGGTGTGACTTAACATACACGTCTCATCCCCTCCACATCAAAGGCTTTTTTTCCAGCTTTAAGCAATCGCTCCACTTTGTGTGGCAACAGGTTTTTCTCTCAGCTTTCATTGTCATTTCTTAACATCCTCCTCTTCCCTTGTGTATCCTTTTGTCAGGGCTTGCTTCATGTTTTTTTTGTTTTTCTTCGCCTCAGGATGGGTTGTTGGGAAAGAGGAAAAGCAAGAGTCAGTTCTGAGAAGCAGAATAACAAACAAATGGACATGCTCCTACAGATTCCACTTCTTATTACAACTTCCACTTTCCCTCCAAGATCCAAAATCAAGCCTTGAACCAGTCCAGCTCTGCTGACACTACTCTGTCTGTGTGTGTGTGTGTGTGTGTGTGTGTGTGTGTGTGTGTGTGTGTGTGTGTGCCCGTCCCTGTCACACTTCAAAGATCAAAAAGGCGAACATGACAGAATAAGACTGAGTTGCATTCCTCTCAGGTGATGACAGCGATAATCCACAGGCAGTCTGGATTCAGCCGAGCATGGATGACAAGGTTGGAGTGACACACTGACACACACTGGCACACATTACCTGAAACCCTCCCATTCGCCTCGGGCCCTGCGTTGAAAAAAATGTGGGTCATGGGTGAAGACTACAAAGTGTGTCTTGCTTCAGCTGCACACACACACACACACACGCACACACACACACACACATATATATGCACAAACCTCTGCGTCTCATCCTCCCTGTCAGACTCTGTGACGAGATGATCGACAGATAGAGGAGGGGGAAGTGGCGTTCAATGTTAAGTGGCAGGGTGACAGCAAAATGACAGTCCTGAGGCACCACACACACACACACACACACACACACGTGGCAAAACAATAATCACACAGTCCCTTCAATGTTCCACACCCTTTACTGGTAGCATCTCACCAGTGTCGTCTGGTTCACATACTGGTGACTCATAGTGTTTCCTTCTGCACTTTAAATAAACAAAATAGATTTCGGGAATGAGTTGTGGAGACACTAAGAAGCCCATTTCTGCCATAAAAAGAAAAACAAACATAAAAAGTTAAGATGATGAAGATAAATACACTCGTAGGAAATAAAATTGATGAGATACTAAGTCGAGATTTATGAGAGTAAGTCAGGCTTTTGTAATAAAAGTTAAAATATTGAGATAGTGAACCAAACTTGATTTATTATTTATAATCTTGATTTAAAAGTCAACATAAATCAATATTTTGACTTAGTAGCTTGTAATTATAAAGTATTAAGTCGCAACTCTGAGTTAATATCTCATGATTTTGACTTGGTATCATCATTTTATATGGTATAGTATAGTATCTCATCTCTTTAACTTTGACGTAGTCGCTTGTAATTTTGATGATTTTTCAAACCAAAAGTTTGACTTCGTATCTCGTCTCTTTAAATTAGCGATCTCAGAGATATCATCTTGATCTTCTTCATGTATTATTTATGTTTTAATTTGTGTCTACACAGAAATCTTTACTCTGTTTGTGTCGGTTCTCACTGTTTGGTTTGAAAAATATGGCGTTTTAATAATAATTTTTAAAATCCAGCTAGCGTTAGCAGCTAGCCTGTTTGCGAGACGACTTCTTCTGCAGTGCTTTCACGAGACAGGTGCATGATGGTTCTAGCTTGATCAATATAGCGTACATCTTTTGTACACTACACTTTGGTGTGCCTCACCACAGGTTTGTAGTGCACTATAAAGTGGATAGGATTTACAGTTGACTACAAAATGGCTGATTCACTTGCGTTTGTCTCTTTTGCATTTGAGTCAAACCAATACAACTTCTGTATGATTTCACCAGTCTGAGGCTCAGTCACCACTGTGTTTCCTCACTCTGTGATGGATAGTGACTCTAAAGACACTTATTTAAATGAAAATCTTTGAGATTGCCACTTCAGCTGATTAAGTCAAAATATTGTGACTATTTCATCAGTTGTTTTTCTTCCATACTCTTCTCGAAATTCTTCAAACATCCCATCTTGAGGATCTCTGTTGTCCTCACCCGACTGCAGGTCATTTCTTAGAACCAGAAACCAACTGGGAATGATAAAAACCTTTAACAATCCCAGTTAAGCACCGGTGCTGGGAGTCACAGCTCCCTAATACCTTGTGTACTCTCCACACGGGCCGATGTGCCAGAGGCAACACCCTCGTTTGTCACTCTGTCAGAAAGATGGCTGCCGCGCTGGTGCTGGTGGGGATAATATAAAAGGAGGTTAGATCTGCGGATGGAGCGGTCTGGAACAAACGAAGCCTCTGTCTCAGGCACGATCGCAGGAATGGCTTTGATTTATTCACAGCTCATACGTTTGGCAGAATATTAATTCAAGAGATCAGAGGTCAAAACAAGCATACATGGTCGGTCGTCACAGTTTTTGAGGTCAACGGTGAAATGAGAAGGAATGTAAGTTTCCTACTTCCCTACAAAAGGCCTTTTGTCTCTATTTTCTCAATTATGCATAAAGTGGACGGGGCATCATGTATTTCTACTTTATGTTGACTGCTTAATGCTTCTGTGAATTGTCAATAATGAGATTATTGTCCGGAGAGAAAAAATCAGGAGAGGAACAATTTGAATAGTCAAATAGGAGATGGACACACACACACACACACACACACACACACACACACACACACACACACACTAAAACACACACACACACACAAAAACACACAGCACAACCCGCTCTTGTTGTATCTTGCCCTCCCCCTCCCCCTCCCCCTCCCATCATCGCTTCTCTTCCTGCCAAATCATTTCCACCGAATCCGTTTTGATACGACATCACAGCGCCCCGCAAAGTGAAGATAATCCTTGACATTTTTATCATTCACCCCCCTTTTATTTAGTCTGCGCTCTGCTCGCCTGTCTTGTTTGCTGATAAAATCTGCCAGCCGATGCAAGCCTCGGCGGATCACACATCAAAAAGGTCCATTTCCCCCCAGAGGGTGACGAAGTGTCAAAATAATATTCCTCTGTGTGCTCTGGGTGGCAGCCTAATTTAAAAACTTCATTTGATGATTGTAGCCATTTACATGTTGGTTGACTGTAATGTCTGCATCAACCTCTGTTCTGATTTACTTCATGACAAAATAATTACAATTAAAAAAAAAAAAATGCAAATGATGACAAATTATAAAAGAGTCCTACGGGCACTTCAGAAACGAGGAGATATTCTGCTCAGGTTGGCGTCGTCAAGTTACTGTGGAAGTCCATGTCTGCCGTAAAAAAAGTAAGAGAGAGAAAATAAAAAATAAAAAAACAAGTTTGACTCACTGGTCAAAATTATAAGGTACAACAGTAACTACTGGTGCTGTGTGGAGGACCATGGACGTCACGTTAAAGGTTAAAATAATTACAATAAAAAAAAAAGAAAAACGCAGCAAATGAAAAAGATAATAAACTTTTTTTTGACAGTGATATGGACAAATATGGCAGCAGTCCAAAAAACAACTTGGATTAGAAGTTCAGGTTAAAGGTCATTGAGTAGCAACTGAAGCTCGTTTTCACCAAGAAAAGAATAAAATAACAAAAAGTGAATCATAACTAAAAGAAAAAGAGAAAAGAAAAGATTGGCTGAGTCAAAATGATGAAATACTGAATCTAGTGGAAGTTTATGGAGGACCACAGCTGCCATGGTAATAGTTATAATGATTGTAATTTTTACAATTAATAAATAAAAAAGATAATAAACATTAAAAGATAAAGGTTCAGAAAAACTGAATTGTACTTTTTTTTTTCCCTTGACTTTTCCTTTTAGATTTCCATTTGCCTGTTTCCATTTATTTGACCCTCTTTGTTGTTGCCATGGTAAAATGCAGTAAAACAGTGAAAAGTAGGGGTGAAACAAGCTTTCTGATTGGCTGTAGAGGTCAAAACTTTAATGTTCGTAACTCTTCTGCATTGTTTTCTTTTCCTGGCACATATGAGCTTTCATAAGTAACAGATGAGCAACAGTATGAAGTGGAAATGGTTGGACTGCATGCACACTGTAGAACAATGAACTGTGTGGCTTATGTCGCAGCACTGCGATCCATTGAAATAGACGAGATTTACACAACAATAATTCTCCTGGGCTCAAGCTTCAATAAAAATATTTGTGAGTGTCCAGATCGACTGTAACAGACTGTGACAAAGCTTACACTGCAGTGAAAGAAGATACGAAGAAGGACAGAAAGCTGGGGGATAAAGAGCCAAAGATATGTGGCCAAAAATCCTCTCAGAGCTTCAGTTATGACATTCTGACTTGATGATGAATCTCATCTGTCTATGGTAATACAGAAAAAGCTCCTTTATCTTAGAAAGTATTATAGCTTTTTGCTTGTCTGCCCAGTGTTTCCCAACATTTGGGGCTTTTCCCGCATTAAGGAACAAACTTTTCCCAAATGGTTCGGTGGAATGAGCGGCTCCGGCCAGGCCACGGTTTTGAGTTTAACAGCAGTGAGCACAAACACTATAAATTTACAGACACAAGAGAGAGTTTTTTAATAGCCACTCAACTTTGCAAAGACAATAACTCTCTCAGTCTTACTTTCTCTCTCTGAAATGCCCCCGCTGTTTGCTGAGGTAGCTGGAAGTGCTCAGCGCTCGCTCTGACAAGGTGCTTTGAAATACCAATCACTGAGTTTATGCAACGGAAAGGGCTCGTAAATGTGTCGAGCGGGGAAATATACAACGCTATACTTCAATTTTTTTTTCAGGTAAAGAAGTAGAGTTACGGTCTCAGCAGCGTGTACACCTTACAGGTGATATAATATACGCTCAGTCTTGTTCTGGAACTCGTTCATCACGAATGACAGCAGAGGAAAGTGCTTCAGGTCGTGTTATCCTCGTGACAATCCCCTGTAACCTCTCGCCAACGCCGTCCACATGTATGCACAAGGACACATACATGAACATGGCTATATGAGACACTGAAAACCTTCGCAGGCTGGATGTGGCCAGAGCTGTGAGTAATTTACAGCACCATTTGGCAGGAAGTGAATAGAAAAACTTGCATTTTTACTCGCAAAATGACACATAAAAGTGTAAGTCTCTTTTACCAGATGTGTCAGGCTGCTCTTTTCCAGCAACCATTGAATTTCTTTCTGCTGAAATGACAACTGTGGCTAGCTGGCTAATTAACGTAAGCCCATAAGACCTTTAAATATGAAGCTAAAAGACAGAGGCTACGTGTCTGAGGCAAGACGTCAGTGTCCTGTTTGGATTCTTGTTTTAGAAAAAAACGAACGAACAAGCAACTCAGAGGTTAGATTTATTTTGAATTGTTCAACGTGATTAAGTTAAATTCAAGACTTCTTAAGATGTTTTAACAGTATACAATAAAATATAATATTCATTTCACAGTATTTCACAAAGTATTCAAGTGTGATGGCAAACCAGTGGATTTATGGCCTAGAATTATTTATTATTATATTCATGTTTATTTCAGTTCCTGATTATAATATTTAAGGCTTTTGTCAAGTAAGATTTAAGGTTCTTAATGTGGATTAATAAAATAATATTATGTAAAGCGAGTTCAACCTGAACAACTATGTGCGTCATATTTTTTTCAACCCTCTGAAACGACCCACTTCTAATAGCTCCCCAACGGCAGCAGACGTGCTGGACCTTGGTTGCCATAGTGACAGTAGGTTCTGGTTTGGGTTAAAATGAGTACCTCCTTAACATTTAACGATCTTTGGTGCCATAGTTACAATAATAATAATTTTTTGTTGACTTTGTCTCTCTTTATACGATGTCACTGCACTTTCCCTTCGCTCCTGTCATAATTACTACGGCCACTAGATGTCGCCTAGCAACAAAACGTAACTATGGGTCATAATAAGCTGCTGCACAGACGACCCGGGCTTGTTTTTTTGTTTGTTTTTGTTTTGTTTTTTTTTACAGGAGGACAGTCTCAGCTAGTTCTGCTCCTTGGCCTTGGTAGTAAAAGTTGTTTACTCCCAGTTAGCTCATTAGCGTTGTGTGCTAACGTTTCTAGTTTGTGCTGCATTCAGGCAGAATGGGAAGAACAATAAAAGCTCTGTCATGTCCGACTTGGGAACTTATTATAGTCTCATCTTTTAAATAGCCTAAATTAGCTTAATTTGTGTATTTTTTCCTTTGAAAAGTGAAACGAGAAACACACAAAGAAAAGTGTTTTTCTTGATAAGCTGAATTGATTGCATTGCTGTTAATATTAGATTTGATTTGCCTTTCAGATAACATGTTAAAAGTTTAACTTTTTTTTACCAGAAGTTATCAACACCTCCAGCAAAGAGCAGGAGGAAAAAGTAAGAGTAATCTGTGTTTATGATTCAGAGAGGAATCACGGTGTTATCATACCCTCTAAAAGTTCATCATACATTTGGAGCTGGAGGGGAAACTGTCCTACTTCAGCAGAAAATCTGAGGTCAGCACAGAAAATATTTCACGGCATGTCAGAACGCTCTGCACACGGTGAATAATGTTCAACATGACACTGTAATGCTTGTTCAGGTGAAAAACGGTTCCCTGCACAACTTTCTGGGGCAGTGGTAATAATATTCCATCCGAGGGAGGGGATGTGTGTGAAATATGGCACTACTTCACATTCATGAATTCATCCCGGAGAAATAAATTAGACCCCAGACAATCTAACAGTCGAACTTCCTAAATAGAGCACTCTGTCATCACAAACTAAACGTAAGTATGGAGGGTGATCAGCAGAATAATTCATGGTTCTTTACATTTTGGCTCCAGGAACAGGGCGACACGGTTGCACATGTTCTTCAGAATTAGCCGTAAAACATACTGTAAATAATCACCAGGCGCAACAGGAAGACAAAATGCCACTTTAATTTGAAATAATTCCTCATCCTCTCCAGCTCTCTGATGTACTACACAGTCCTAACACGAACTGCGTCCTTTATCTTGATCTCTACAGTCAAATTTCATGCGTAAAATAAATTAGATCGGTGCACCCGGGTGAGGATCATTTGTTTGAAGTGACATGGCTGATAAGCGTTGATTTACTTGCACAATAATGGCCTTTTAATTGAGCCCTTCTGTCCTTTGTAACATCCAAACCTGACAAGTGGTTTGACAACAGAGCTTTCTCTTCCCGCTCTGTGACTGACAGGCACAATATGGTCGCCCTCATTGCTCCCAGCTTCCTTCAGCTGTCACAACGCTGGAAACCGGACACCTTTGCCTGTGCGACAAACTTACCGTCCGGCAGAATTTGAAAATTAAAGTGGTTATCCCTCTGGAAGATGCAGAGTAACTGCAGTTCAGTTTGATTTTACTCGGGGACACTGTGTTACATGCACACTCTTGGTTTGATTTATGTGTAAGGACAGAAATACAAATAAAGAAAGCAATCTCATTTACCACCTTCCACTGTTGCCATAGTCTGTTAAACCACAAGTCAAGTGTTATGACAGACTTTGTCTGCCTCGCTGGCATGTCTTGAGGGAGAGCAGAGGAGGCGTGTGGTGCGTGCTGAGCGATGACAGATGTGGGACGAACGCTGAAATGTGCCTCTCGTTCTGTAAATGGTGTGTTTTTGGGCTGGAATGGCTGCTGCTGACCGGTGATTATGCGGCTGTGTGCACGCAGGAGCGCAGCCTATGTTTGGTGTAGCTCACATTTGGCTTTCCAAATGGTGCGTGGATTCATTCCTGACATTTATGAATGAGGGTTGTGCTGAGGGTTAAGTAAATAAAGCCATCAAAGTGAGGCTGCATGCGAAGAGTCGCCCTCACTGCTTCTCTTGGATTCCTCCATGCCCCCCCCCCCCCCCACACACACACACTGTTGATCTGTCTAAATAACCCACAGGGTTTTCTATCAAAGTAACTTATTGAACAGGGTGAATCAATGCGTGACATAGGGTGAATCCTGGTTCAGTGCCCTGTTAAAGCTAACTGCTTCTTCTTTGATTTTATAGACAGGTTCAGGATTAATGGGAATCCAGTATGAGAGCAATCGACTTCTGTGTCGCCCTCTTTCTCATTATTAACACAGGGCATCTGTGCAAGAGTGTTTGATGTTGGAGTTCTTTCTTTATTAGTGTGAGACTAAAAAAAGCAAAGCTGTATTTTTGGTATACTGAGCATGTGATTTTCCAGCCTGACAGTATACAGTATTTTTACAGGCCACACATTAATGCAGTTTGAAGGATTTCTCAGCCTGCTCTTCTTCTTCTTCTTCTTTTTACAGTTTGTCTGTTGTTCCCTCCTTCGGTATGTTGTGAAAATGACAGTGTAGTTTCCTGTTGTACCACTGAATTTTTAATTTCTGCTTTTGTTGCTTTTTGACGAAGGACTCGATGAACTCATGATTGTATTTGTGTACTGCGCAGAAATGACATCTGTGGTTTATAGTTTGCTGTTAACGTCAGTGATACGTTTGTTCACACTTTTGCTTCCTTTGTTCAGCAACACGAAGATAATTTAAAGTTCACTTCCCTTAGTGATAAACTGTAAAAACACTATTAGATCAATAGCCATCTCCAAATGTGTAATGAATTTCCTCAAATTTTAATTAATGCCATGTTTGTCTCGATGAGCATATTAGCTCAGGAAACAATCCACAATATAGAAACCATATTGTATTCTGTTAACATTTGACCTTTAGCTTCTAAACTGTCCAACATCAATCCATAAATTCACTCTTTAGTTGACTTTGAGTAAATTTGAGTAAATGTAAACAGGTGTTTTGTTGTAATAAACTCTCTATGATTCTCCCATATCGTGTGAGCAAGATGGATATCATGCTTCAGATAAATCTGCAGCATAAACTCTGACAAACGTGGTGAGCTCGGCCTCCTCGTGTGTTTCCATCAGGAGGGAGATCAATGCTCAATGATTGCCTAGCTGCTGTGTGAAGTGAAGGCTACAGGGAGCAAGGGAAAGGTTTGTTCAGCGCCTCAGGGACTGTGTAGTCACAACCACTTTCCCTCCAACAGCCAAGGAAAGGTCCACCAGATCTCTAAAACGCCCTGATAACACAGTCTCTGTCTGACTCGCTGTAAAATGAGAAGCCTTTAAAGGTGTCTTAACTAATTACTTAAAGTGTTTTTTAATAATTTAAAAGGCTTCTCATTTCCAGCCACTCACTGTTTTTTCATCTGAAGTGACAACTGTCGCTATAGCAGATTTTATCAGCTGTAGCTAGCTAGCTAATTGACGTTAGAAGAATATTAAATATTCATGTCATGACTGTCATGACATAATAGTGTGCTTTTGGATGATTACTGTAAAGAACAAACACCTTTTTGAATATTTACAAAAAAAGATTAAATATAAATGTAAACGTTTATAAAAGTTTGGTAGTAATGCTAGGTTACTACAAGTTAGCTAGTTAGCTGTGCATGCTAACGTTTACAGCTTATGTTGGAGCAGACAAACAATTGGCTGAACATACACTTTTGCCCTCGTGTTTTTGATTATACGCTCCCAAATATCATGTTGTCTTTAGAGCGTCATAACTCCGCAATAGTTTGAGTTAGAGACATTTTTCACGTTAAATTAGAGACTGTGTGTCCGTGTGAGTCACTTACTTCAGTCGATAAACTAATATGAAAAGTTAGGAAAGATTTGGACAGACCTACTGTGGCTCATTGCTGCTTTCTCTCTGTTTGTTTATTGAGCTGTTCTCATTCGCCATCTTTGCTAGTGACGTCTAGAGTTGTGTCACCGAATTGGACATTCCTATTGGCTCCAGTGGGTGCTGTAAGTTTTCTTTTGTTATTATGGTTTACAGTGTTTTTATTTTATATATATACATATTTTATCTTGTCCGTTGTTTTGCTGTTATCCCTTATTATAGCGTACATGATATATATAATTCGCTGAGGTTGTACAGATTCTGAATATGTGTAGCACTTGAAGGTGAAACTTTAAACTAAAAATGTCGACTTTATAAGGCCAAACACAAAACGGAAGTCTTCAATGTCGGTTTCAAAGGGTTAAATTACTACAGCCCCATGCACACTGCTACAACGAGGTGCAACTGGTCCTAAATCCATGTGATTCGTGAGAGAGTCTTTATTTTGGCAATATTAGGAAGATAGAAATTAAATTTTACTGGAATGAAAAGCTGTATTAAAGCGATATATTGCCTCGAAAGCAGTTAACACAGGAACCCTTCTGTGGCGTTCCAACCTTTTCGTTTTAGTGTACACGGTAGCCAGCAGGCAGCTCTGAGTTTTTGGAAGAAGATCCTCCACAAAAAGCCAAATCTAGACGGGTGTGAAAAAACATCTTTGATGTCAGAAGAAATTTCACTGAACGGCACAGTGCAATCTGATTGCAGGCTGGCGTCCTCTGGCAGCCTGATCTCTCTAGATCGTTCCACCCACAGGACATGCAAAATGCATCTGTGCCACTGAGAAAGTGTGTGTATTTGTGTGTCTGTGCTCACGTTGTGTGTGAACAAAAGAGCTGAAAATAAGCTGATTTAAATGTCTGAGGTTGTTTGAAGTTGATTGAACAGGTGCACAGACTCAAACATTAAACAAATTCTACACGTATGTGCATTAAACCGACTTCTGAATCCTTGTGAATAAGATGAGCTGATGTTTAACAAGATTCCAAATGACTATATTCAGTTTCATATTGTGTGAGCTACTGTATGTGAGGAAGTATGTGCAGTATATTTTCATTCTTTATTAGGGATCATTAGACGGCTGCTTGTGTTTCACACCAGTGTGAACAGTGATCATCAGTGAACAAAGTGTTTGGAGGGACAGAAAACAGAACAATATTGTGAGGAATGTTTCTGTGTGCTCTCAGTAAGCTGCTAACATTAGCATGTCTGGCTAACTACCTGACTTCCTAAAGTAGTAACCAAGCATTGCTTCCAAAGCCAAGGGGCACATCACCCCCTTTATTTTGTTGGATTAAAGGCTCTGTAGGAAGCAAGATGCTACTATGGTATATAGTATATCGTTTAGTAACGTTAGCTGCTCTTTATTTGGTTTTGGGAGCTCCAAAGCAAACACCTGTTATCCGACATAGTGCTACACAGTTTGGAGCTACATGTACTTGAGTTTTATGAAACTTTATACTTCTATTTCACCACTTTTCAGAGGAAATGTACTTCTTACTAGTTACTTTAGCTGTCAACACACTGTTAAAGATTCAGCTAGGGATTCCAACCCTTTTAGCTTGTGGCTTACAACAGAGCCAGTGTTGTTGTCGATCTCACATGTCTATGAGTTGTCAGTAATTTCCTCTCTAAACTTTAATCAGCTCAGGACCCTCAAGATTTATCTAATGGTCTTTTGCAGGGGCCCAACCTCTATGTTGGGAGCCAGTGGACTAAACTGCATAACTGTATATGAAGTGGTTAAAACTAACTCCATCTTGACGAGCTACAACAGTAAAATGCTGCTTACACATTGATGCATCAGTATTAACTATCATGTATTGTAACATATAATAATACCGTCTCTCCAGGATGCCGCAGTGTTACGGTCGTGACATTTTGAATCTTGCGTGACCTTGAAACTTTGACCAACCGTTGTAGTTTTCCGCAAGTTTCACCACAGCGGTCTTCAACAGGCTTCCTTGTTTGTGGTTGTGAAGCTGCAGACATGTGGGACACGAACGTCTCACACTTACCAACAAAAATTACTGATAAACATCGTGCATCACCTAGTAGAAAAGCCGCAGTGAAATCAGGTATTTTAGATCCCAGTGATCCCTAAAAAACCCTGTAGGGACTGAAACTATTTTAGTTTGATGCTTTAAGTGCATTTTCTGGTAATATCTGTAGTTTTACTTCAGTCGGACTTTTCTTGCAGGACTTATTATTATTCATAATGGAGTAGTTTTACATCACTGTAAGGATCTGAATACTTCCTAAATCTGTCTTTAAATCCTTTTCTCATGTAAAAGTGAAACTTATGGTTTGAGCACTTTAACAATGAAGCATATTTCTAAGCTCTGTGCTGCTTGTTCAAATCTGTCCAAACCATCAAGGGTTATGTTAGAATGACTCACATGTGACTTACTGTATTACATTAGGGCTAACTGTCAACCCTGATAAATAACACAGTTTATTTACATGTCTTCTACAGGAATCGTTAACTGGTTCGGATGCTAATGTAGGAAACTGCATCATGGTATAATGGGAAGCTTGCCAGGCGTAGCATGGGAAAAGTCAAATTGACTTTTAAAGGAAAGTCACATTTAATCTGATTTTGGAATAAAGGCCAAACGGTACAGCGAGGACACGCTCACTGTTCTAAATATGGCATCCTCTTAATTTCCACAGGTTTATTAAACACCACATCAAAGAGAGAAAAAAAAATCCACTATCAATCACTCTTTGCCTTTAGGCACAGTACAAACCCCCATTAATGATATGCTGTCGTAGTGGGAGTCTTTAATACCAGTTCAAGTCCATCTCTCAGATTTGGTTCCATTGTTTTGCCATGTGTGGCTGCTTTGATTATGTTTTTAAGATAAGGGAACAAGAGGAAACTCGTTTCAAATGAAGCAACAACAGGAAGCAGTAATCACTTACAGACACTGTGCCAATGCTTGTTAATGACCAACTTCAAGGCAAGTCATGAGAAGTTAAAGAGAAGAGCGCTATTGTTTATCGTGGCCTCCTTCTCAGTATTTGACCTTCCATGGCTTCTCTTCTGCTCTCCCTCCTTTTGTCCTCGTCTTTCCTCACTCCTCCCATGGATCCTCATTTCTTTTAAAACTCCCCATCCTGACGAGATCCACACCTGCGCCTCTGGTAGGAGTTTACAGAAGCCGCGGCGTGACGGGGGTTATCACCAGAGTCTCATATGTGTTCAACAGTAGTCGACTTATGGGAGGATGAGCACATGATTACAAACATTAACCTTGATAAACACAAAGATGTTAAATAAAGCTTTTATTACGTGACTGAAAAAAGAAAAGAAATCCCATAAAATGACACATTAATAAAAACTTCAACACTGCAAACACAACAACCCTGTTTAGCATGTTTTGTATGATTCTGTGTTTTAGCAGTGATTAAAATTAAGACAGGGCGTAATAATAAATATATATGTATATATAGACATACAACACTCATCTCAACACGTCCTTTTCTCTTCACGTGACCATCGACATAAAGGCTAGAAAAGCTGCGACGGTTAAAATACAAACGCTCCGTCAAAATTTTATAACTCTCAATAATTTATAGGTCATACATCCGGGTCCAGATAGGACGGGATCAGCTGCTGTTGTAAGGGAAAGCTAATTATTTGGGTTGAAATAAATACTTCGTTAAAGTTAAGTAAACATCTTGGTCAAGGTTGAAATAACTACTCGGTTAAGATTAAGGAACAGTCGTGGTCGTGGTTAATGGAAACTAATGTAACTAACGTCACCAAGGAAAGTCAAATTTAGATCTGCAATATCTGATTAATCGGCCACTAGGGGGCAGCAGAAACAAGCTGTAATGTTGGGAACTAGTTTGCTAACTGTTGCGTAGTTACACATCCAGCAGATACAGAGCAACTGGCTTTTCTGGATTGTCTAATGATCAGGAAAACATCAGAAAATATTCAGCTACAAATTACAAATTGCTCTGTTACAATTAGAATGAACCAAAACTGAAAGTTGAGGGACAGAAAACCAAAAATAATGAGCTAAAAGACAATAAACCTAAAGCTGAAGCAAACTGCAGAAGTGGGTGATTATTCACAGGCGACGCCTCTGAAGTACGTGATCCATTGTTGACATTAAGAAAATGACCGTTGCTTAGTTTAGTTGCTAAATTTGGCCACTGAACCTGGAGTGATTGGCATCCGTAAGAGCCTAATATACAATAATAACAAATCAAAGCAGCTTGTCAGGATAATCTGAGTTTTATTGACTTTATTTGTTATGTTGGGACAAATTAACAAATGACCTCGTCAGTGACTTTTTTGTCCTTGTGCCCCTGAATGATACATACCTACTTTATTTTCTGACTTTCTCCGGAGCCCTTCAGCTTCCTGGTGCCATGAATCTTCATCTACTGCACACTTCACACAAATACTAAATCTTTTAGATATAGATCTGAGAGGCAAGAAAAACCGCAAGAGCAGTTACTGGTAAATACTGTGCAGATGTATTGATTAATTTAATGCATTTTTTTTTTCTTTTAATTATTAATGCACCTTCTAGCTCCGTGGCTGTACACTAACAACTACTGTACTGTACCAGCACTTGAAAGTCAAACCACTGCTCCTGCTGTTTTTGTTTTCCCCCAAAGCCACACAAGGGCTGTCTCCTCTACAGTGGTGCAGGCTGTGACCTTGTTTCCTGATGAGATGGTGCTCCCACTCTCAGCTTCTTATCTCAAATGGGACATTGATGGATGGCTGTGAGTAGCAGCTCTGCTGTTTAGGGCATGAGGTCAAGGCGACAGTTACTTTAACCAAATGTTTGTTTGTTTGTTTTTTTTGACAGGGACTTAATGCTGATTTCAGATGGGTAACGAGGTAACGGTAACAAATCTTAAAAAGAGAATTTTCAAAATAAACTGCATGTTCGAGTTAACCGTTGCTTTTTGAAGATTAAGGAGGACCCTGCGAGACATGTACAAATATCCATCAGCTAATTCACATTATGCAGCCTTTTGCCCACAGGTAATGAGGGATTAGGAATGATTTTGCTCTCAATTGAGGCTGCGAAGGATTCAGAGAATCAAAGCCCCTCAGACTCAGACTATTTTGGGCTGCTGCTAATAGTTCTTGTCAGCCGTAATTTTTAAGTACTTTAACCAATTCATTGTATAATTAGGTTAGCAAAATTAGCTCATTGCAAAGTCAGTCAGCAGGCGGTAATGCAATAAAGTCATTAACATTCCAGATTTATAGAACCATTAATATAGAGGCGATCTGTCTTTATCACATTTTTCTTCACTGGTAAAAATGGCATAAATTAATAAAAGAAAATAGACTCTAGTGTGACATGTTCTGTGTACTTTATTGATTTTTTTGTGTGCTCAGAGCAAAAGCTAAAGACAAATGATTTGTCACCATGACATGTAAAATTAAAAGCATACCTGAACTTTTTCAGTAAAAGGTTAAAAGAAAATTGTTAATAAAGAAAGACTTTGTGTCTTTAAAGGCCCCAATAGAATAATGAAGCAGCATTGAGCTTTACATCTAAACAACAGCACGACTAGTTGTCTGATACTGCAGGTCGCTATGTGACAAGTTGCCAAATTGTCCTGATGGCGACACAATGCGGGACACCTCGTAAACAGGTGTGTGAACTTTAGAAGGTTTAGAATTAAGCATTTAGGAAATATGTGACTTTTCCTGTTTGTGCATCTGTCAGCGACCTTCACGTCTTTGTCCTGTCACCTATATAGAGTGAGAGAACATCCTGTACAGTACATGCGTGTGTTGTGGTAACAGACTTATATGGAACATGACATGTACAGGAACTGCAATAATCATGCTGAAATTGACAAAAGTGGAAATAGGTACAGAACATTTTAATTCCTCTAGAACTGGCGTTTTCACAGTCACACAGTGAGGGAAAGAAAAATTTGTCAACTCAGACGTATTGATAGTGAATAATTTAGGGGCTTGGGGAAATGCAAACAAGAAGTGCATTGATGCACCCCGTTATTTTGCCTGTATTTCTTCACATTTTACCAAATTGTCCTGATTTAAAACTGCTGAATTAGCTATTAGCAGCTCCTGTTTGCAGTGCACCCACAGACAACCATCACTGGATTTCATATTTTTTGATACAGAAGAAAGTATTTGACTATTCTCAGGCAGGTTGTGGAGTTATAGGGAGATTTGTCTTTATTATGATGTTTAAGTGGATTTATTTCAGTTATGACTCAGAGAAGGATTTTGACAGTTTGAAAATCTCTGTGCTAGAACTACACTGAGCTATGAAACACGAGCATCTGGACCAGTAAACCCTTTTTTAGTGTTTGCCCTGCATGTACTCATCTGCTTGTTGACAGCAGAGTGAAGGATGACTCATGTGACCATATGACTTGTTTCCACCGCTCGCTGACTTTGTTCTCTGCATCATTACACTCACAAAAGAGCATTTTTAGTTTTAATAAGGGGTTTATGCACCGCATCCCAGTACACTCACAGCATCGCTCTCTGTGGACTCCTGGTCAGTGAAAGTTCCCGGTCTTAGATCCAAGTTTCATGAGAGGGAAATTTGTACGATCCTATCTGACATTTTGAGCAAAGTTTAGATCCCCACATGTTTATGATTGCGTGGTTTCATTTCAACTACCCTTTGGGATTTAACTACTGCGTGCTCATATGTCAAATATCTGACGTTTAACATATTTAAAGCTGCACTCTGAGATTTATCCTCATGATCTGTGGTCCACACATTGTTTGTTTTGTACCAAACCCGTAAACAACTGTGGGGTCAGAGCTTCTCTCTTAATCATGGTTGACATCAATGCTTTTTGTTTATGCATCTCCTGTTCGACCAAACCATAGATGGTATAATTCTGCCTCACAGAGAAGGATTACATCTCAGACATAAAACACTAATGCTGTTTAGTTTGTCCATCAAAATCAATGTATTATTCTTTGGAGGATTTTTTTTTCACCCTTTGCATAAACAAGCACGGCTATATTCCTGTTAAGAATAACCCAAAACACACCTGAAGCACAGGAAGCAGAATCAAATTTATTATAAAAGAGAAATAATGACCAAAACATCAACAAACATGATATAAAACCCCAATTATTCTCCTAATAACTTAGGTCATGATATAAAGTTATGAATAAATATCTGTTATCTGTTGACCGGGGGAATGGCCTATAGTTACGTTTAATTTGTGTATTTCTCAGAATGAAAACTCTGAGAATTGTGATCAGCTTCTATGAAAACACAAATATAAAGCAGATCTTAATCTCTGATTTTCATCTCTGTGTTTTTGGCCTCTTGAATAAGACGTTTCAAGACCGCCGCAAGGGTCTTCAGATTTGGCACAAACATTCACAGAGAGTTAGCCCTGCAGTTCCCCTCGGTGTCCCCTTCCCTTTTAAAGTCTCTCAGCTCACTGTTTTGGTTTCTGGCCTGTAACTGAATTGTTTTGAATTTGTTTGTGTTCAGCGTTAAAAGAGACACCCAGTTGCCTAGCTATGCTAACAATGCTAATGGGAGCAGATGTTTGCCATCTTGCCTATTTTTGGATTAGCCGGGAGTTAGGAGGCGCTAGGAATCAGCCACTGCCAAGATGGCGACGGCGGAGCAGCTCACTCTGAGCTTCAAAACCGCTGTTCAGAAACAAGGTTATTATCATTAAATAAAAACTAAAAAACATTTTCGTTAACCAAAATAAAAATAAAAGCGAGGTTTTACAAAAGAAAAGACAACTAAATGAAACTGTATGTTGTGTTTACAAAACAAACTAAAATAAACTAAAATTATAGAGAAAAAATCTTTAGTTTTAGTTTTAATGTGAATTTATTTCATACAAAAGCCTGGTATTTTGGGTGGATATGAAATCTATCTTCCAATTTAATAAATGAATAAATAAAAATACAAACTAATATAAAATACAAAACTATTATAACCTTGTTATGGAGGCTACGTCCCTCTTTATTTACAGTCTATGGTGACGACCTCCTTAGTTTAGAGAATTCACATAAGGAACATTTGTTATTTATTACTGCAATCTGTCTGTAAGTAATTAACAGAGAATATTACCTCATGTTTGGCAAATCATTTTCAGAAGTAGCATGTTAATAATGTATTCACCTCATAAATCATAATATATTTATCTCCTTTACATGATACATTAGCTGCTTTAAACCCTAGGTATTGATTGATATTAGATCGACACCAATATTTGTATGTTTGTATCACCCACTTTTGCTGAATGTCAGTCCTGTTAACAGTTCCTTGTGCTGCCCCCAAGTGGCCAAAAAATCAGTAAATGCAGGTTTAATCTTGATGCAGTGCAAAGTTGAACATACAGTGTATTAATGTGACTTGTACTTCTCTGGTACGCGTCTATTTAATGCTTCAGCAGCAGAAAAGCAGTGAGTGAGATATGAGTTATTACAGTATTGGTGAAAGCAGTGGGTATTGGTATATGTCAGCTGGAGGACGGCGTAGCCCCGCCCTCACGCACCTTCTCCCCGCCCACCTCATTACCGATGCGGCCACCCAGCGCACAGACAGCGGCTGCCTCACTTTGAAGTCCGCCTGTAGTGATCAGTGAGCTGCTGAAGTCCGGACCGGAGACACGCAGTGGGACGTTTCCTCTCCACGCTCGGACTCTGTGAAGTGGACTCTGGTGTTTTACGCCTCCACAGTGTCTGTTTGACCCGCTGCGACTCACACGGTGGATTTTGTTGTTGTTTGTTTATTTTTTTTTTGTTCATTTTTTTTTTTTCTTTATGGTTTGAAATAAAAAATAAAAAACTGGAGTAGGAGCCGTAGATGAAGATGCATCGGGACTGAGAGGCTGCTCCGTCCTTTGGGGACATTTAAGGACGTCCAGCTGTGTTTTTATTTATATTCTTAAAGGACACTCATGGATTACAACAACATTTAAAACTATATTTTGGACCAACGCAACACACACACACACACACCAAAGCGCAGCGCCCTCCCTCATGAAATATCTCCCTCCAGGATCAGCTGCGGATCGTGAAAGTAAGCGGATCGTGCTCAGTGAGATCACCGACTGTGAAGACTCTCGCCCCGGTGCCGTGGTCTCTTTGTTGACCCCTCTGGACCCACTTCGGCAGGCTAAGCGGCTTCCTATCCGACTCATCAAGATGTTGACCGCGCACACTGGACACTTGCTGCACCCGGAATATTTACAGCCTTTGACGTCCGCGCCAGTCAGCATCGAGGTATTTACTCTCTTTTAGTTTTTACACCATCTTACACCTTTATCTTTTCTATTCCTGATCCTGATTCACAGCAGCGTGCTGGAAATGTAAAGAGAGCCCAACCATAATTTGAATTCCTCATTAGCTAGTTGAGAAATATGTATATTAAATAAAAAATTAAAGAATAACCATCTTATGTCTTTGACCCCACGTTCAACTTTGACCCGAGTAATTAAGTGATGAAACAACAAACAAATACTGACCTCGTCTTGTGTTATAATCATTCAACTTACATCATATGTAAATCATATGAGCCCACTCAATTAGTGAGAACTTCATTATATGGTTAAATAAGCCTTGGATCGATCAATACATCGAATATTGATTAATCAATGACAGAAAATTAACTGGCAACTTTTCTCATGATAAATTCCCTGCTGAGTATTTGCTGTTTCTTCTTTGTCATATATGATGATAAACTGCTTTTTTTAGGTTTTAGATTGTTGGTAAGACTAAATACAGAACATAGGGCTGCAACTGTAATTTCTTTTAATCGATTAATCATTTAGTGTGAAATATAATAAAATACTCGTCATAGCTGCCACAGCCTGAGGAGGAGTCTTCACTCTTGTTTTGTTAACGTTAAATCAGAAGCTCAAAACCCAAAGTTTAAATTGATAAATGACAAATAAAAACAACAAATTCTTTTAAAAACTGTTTTTGCTTGAATACGGATGAAACATAATCGATTACTAAAATAGTTGGTGATTATTTTCGTGTTGATCAACTAAACGATTAATCGACTAATCGTTTCAGCTCTGAAACCATCAATATGGAGACATATCCTTGAGTCCTGAGAAACTATGTTGGGTGTTTTTACTATTTTCTGACATTTTATCCTGAAATAATTATTGATTGAAAAAATAATTGTCAGATTAATTGATTAGGAGAATAATAGTTGCAGCCCTTGTTTAAGTCAGTTTACAGGCCTCCAGTTGACCACAGAGGATCACTGTCCTTCGGTTTGTGTTTATTTTGCATGAAGGCCAAAATGTCTTTGGACAGAATACAGTGAAACAAAGTCTAGGAGCTAATCAGAGTCTGTATTTCTGTTGTAGCTGGATGCCAAGAAGAGTCCTTTAGCCCTGCTGGCGCAGACCTGCTCTCAGATTGGTAAACCAGACCCTCCATCTTCATCCAAGCTGGGCTCCTCCTGCAGCCAGGGGGACAAGGAGCCCAGCAGCCGGCTGTCCGTCTCCAACCTGAAGCTCGGGGAGCACCGCCCCTCCCTGGAGGACAAGTCAAGCTTCAAGCCCTACAACAAAGGCAGCGGGGACTGTCGCAGAGACGGAGTCACCAGCAGCAGCGATAAAGTTGGTTTCAGAGTACCCAGCAATAACGTCTCCACTAACGGAAATTCAACCGGTGGCCAGCAGTCCTATCCGCCCCACGCTGCTTCACCCAGCTCTCGAGCAGGAAGCGGCTCCCCACCAGGACACACTCAGCAGCAGCAGCAGCAGCCTCACAAACAGAGCCAGTCCCCCGGGGGACCGCCCACGTCCCACCCCCACACTCCCAACGGAGAGACTGCACCTGAGCGGGGCAGTCCCACCAGCACGAGCAGCAGCAATAATAATAGCAATCATCCCAAAAAGGAGGCGGATGTAAACAAGGTTAACTTGGACAGTCCACACCACGCAAACTCCAGCCACGTCCGAGCCAGCACAAACTGCAGTAACGGCAGCTCTGACGGTGGATCCAACCACGAGGGGGGTAAAGCTGAGTCTGCCCAGCCCAACCTCGGCCCCGGACATATTACACCCATTTCTCCTTACAAGACAAGCCAGCCGCTCTTCCCACTGCCCTCGTCTAATATGGGCTACCACGGATCTGTAGTGGGGGCCTACGCAGGATACCCGTCTCAGTTTGTTCCCGGGCTGGACCCGACAAAGTCCGGCCTCAGCGTGGGAAGTATGGCGGTCCCCGGGAAGCACCCGAGCTCCAGCCCTCTCACAGGCGCCTCCCCTCCTTCCTTCATGCAGGGTTTATGCAGGGACCCCTACTGTCTAAGCTACCCAAGCGTGTCCCACCTCGGAGGAAGCAACTGCAACTCCTGCATCCACGACCCTTCCTCCACCCTCAAATCAAGCTTCCCGCTGGTGTACCCCTCCCACCCGCTCCACTCCCTCCACCAAAGCTCCCTGTCATCCAGCGCGTCCTCCTCCCTCTCCCATCCCCTCTACACGTACGGCTTCATGCTCCCGAACGACCCCCTGCCGCACGCCTGCAACTGGGTCTCAGCCGGGGGGCCGTGCGACAAACGTTTCGCCACCTCAGATGAGCTGCTGGCCCACCTCCGCACGCACACAGCGCTGCCTGTGGGAATGGACAGTAAGCTGCTCTCTGTTTCCTCCTCTGGACCTGCCTCCTGCCACCTTCACCTCCCCCACCAGAGCAGCCCGGGCTCCATGTCCAGCTCCCTCTCTCTCAGGGCTCCCCCGAGTCTGGGTTTAGCTCGCTATCACCCCTACAGTAAGGTCCACCTGCCCCCCGGCCCCTCCTCCATCTCCCTGCACTCTCTGCCCACCACAGGCCCGTACTACCCTCATTACGCTCTCTACAGTCAAAGACTTGGATCTGCGTCTGCTCTGGGATACCAGTGATTCACCGGCCGCGTCAATGTTTAAAGGAATACTTTGACAATTTGGGAGAATGTAGCTCAGTGGCTTTCTGGTGGAGATGAGCTACATGAGAAGATTGCTTCTATTTTCATATCTGTTATGTAAAAAAAAAAGTAAGGCTACACTCAGCAACCAGTTAGCTTAGCTTAGCTTAGCTTATCTTAGCTTAGCTTAGCTTAGCAAAAACACTGGAAACACTATCATGTGGCCAGAAAAAAGAGCAAATCCTCACATTTGAGAAGCAGGAACCAGAAAATGTTTGAATTTTTGTTTGAAAACCGATGGAATAAACGAATGGATTATCAAAAATCCATCAACTCATCGATTAATTGACTAATTGTTGCAGCTTTCCTGTTATTTAGTACCCATTTGGACAGAGCCAGGCCAGTGTTTGTGCTAAGCTAATCTCACTAGCTGCAGGCTGTAGCTTCACATTGACTGGACAGACATATGAGACATGGCTTCAATCTCCTCATCTAATTCTCCGCCAGAGAGCCGACAGGTGTATTTCCCAAAATGTCAAAGTGTTACTTTAAGTTTGTATTTAAATGCGGCAAGTTGCTGCTTCTTGTGACTGGACTGGATTTAAGTGGAACTAGGATGGGAGCGCAAGTCCTGGATTTTGACTTGAGAGCATCTTCACACTTTCTTTATACATTATATCTGAGATTCGATGTTTTCTAATCAGGCTCCACTCCCTAAACATCAGACGACACTCGTGGCTCTTGCATGTCTGCGCATCGCTCGGATACTTCCTGCATCAGACACGACTGCCCTTACCTGACTTTTGCCGCCGCCCCCACCTCCCCCCCGTGAGCTTCGGCAACTTGATGGCGGGACGCTGTGTAATGGCTCTTGGATGTTCAGGGTCCTCGCCTCATACGAGGAAGATTTAGTGCGGAGAAATGTAGTGTGGCAGGGATGGCAATTAGCTGATGGGCTGATGTAATTCTGGCCACAGTCGCTTTCTCCCCGCAAGAGATGCATGTAAGCTCGACACAGCGAACACACTTAACTGTTTATCCAGCCCCATGGTTTGTGATGATTTGTTTTGGTTCCTTAGGTTTTGTTTATTCCTACTGAGACGTTGTATTTATTTTATACCGGGAATCTTAGCTTTCATGTTTACTATATAAAATCTATTCTCATTTTACAGTCCTGTGGGCAAAACATGTGGGAAGCCAGACGACAGATGTTGAACATGTCGTGTCTTAACACTTCTCGAGAATGAATGTTTGAAATCGCATCTCTTTCTGAACTCTTCAGCTTTTTTTTTTTTTTTTTTTTTTTTTTTTTTTTTTTTTTCACAAAAATNTATTCTCATTTTACAGTCCTGTGGGCAAAACATGTGGGAAGCCAGACGACAGATGTTGAACATGTCGTGTCTTAACACTTCTCGAGAATGAATGTTTGAAATCGCATCTCTTTCTGAACTCTTCAGCTTTTTTTTTTTTTTTTTTTGATTTTCTTTATTTTCACAGCAAATCAATAAAAATGAGATGTGATATTTTTTTTTT